>NW_009940435.1:102850-185464 GCF_000696875.1 Nestor notabilis | reverse complement strand
TACATGGGTTCACTTAAGCTTCTTTCTCTACTTCAGCTTTTTAGTTAGCTACACTCTCTCACAATCTGATGCCTGTTCAAATGTCTCTACTCAAGCTGAGACAGATCCAAGAAGTGCTTGTTGAGGGTGTTGGCCACAGTCCCAAAAGCCTTTCTGCTTGGCACTTCTGAGCAGTGAAGTGTTTGCCTGCTCCCATCGTCTCCAGCAAAAAGAGGAGGGAACTGAGCTTACCCTTCAACCGTGAATGACTGCAAGGTAAGATGCATCAATTTAAGGAGCAATAAATCAAGTCAGACTCTACTCAAGCTCCTGGCCTGAAACTTGTCAAAGACAATGGTTTTCAACAAATTCAGCTCTGACTCTATGTCCATCAAAGCCAGACTCAATCAAGGATGCTGTAACCTAAATGAGTCCAGCTTCAAAAGTGATTAAATCCCTCTAACTATTGAACACCTAATTCTAAATATCCCATTTCAGTTTTGAAAATTTGGAAACACTTTTTGTTTAAAAGCTTTGTGTTTAGCACAATTCCCATGTTTTACTGCTCTTCAGTAATTCAGCTATTGAAAATAGACCGCTCAATGAGGGATTTTCAGGATTAGTCTCAAACTGATAATGTAGCTCACACACTCAACAGAAGCACCAGGAAGAAAAAAAACCCAAACAAACCATAAAAGAAGTCCCATGAAGATTAAAAAATCGAAAGAACTGAAAAGTGCATGACTTCGCCACAGCACTGGGCAGCGACTACTTTTGCATCTCCTGGGGGAGAAGAGGGCAGAAGGCAAATCTCCAAGACTTTTGAAAGCTACAGGCAAACTACTGGAAAACTAGTACTCTGGCATTGGTGTGCTCATTTCTCCTTATCATGTCACCAGCTCAGAATAACACTTGGTGGCCAGGGAGAAATTATTTAAGAGATGCAGTTGGTGCCGAAACACTTTCTCAGGTGACACTGATCTCTACTGAATCACACAACATTTAGCCTCTGTTATTTGGAAAGCTTTGTGTCATAGTTGATTTCTTGGTGCTTTCCCAAAAGCTGTCAGCAAGTTTCTTTCCTTCTAAGACCAGCAACAAACCTGTGCAAAATAAACACACTGCCGTAAGAGTGTGTTGTTACACATCTTCAGCATGGGTTGTAGAGATGCTTAAAGTGTGGATGAAGCAAACAAACAAACACATACCCCCCACACCTGATAGAGCAAATATTCCATTTGTGTCATTTTGGTGATCCCATGAGTCAGGAAATAAAAGGCAGAGGGGATCCCCTCTACTCAGGGAACTGGACTAGGACTGCTGACCTGGGGAGGCTGTCTTGCCACCAGCAAACAACCATGACATGGACCGAGGAGCCAGAGAAGCATAAGCCCAGGCTTCAGCACACCTCACTGCCTCGCTTGCAGCTCGCGCTGAGGAGATCATGTTTGCATACTCAGGGCATGAATAAAGGCAAAATTTTGCAAACTATTTTAATGTAAATACAGGGGCGTCCACAGCTAACCAGCATGGCAGTTTGACTGGGATGACTGCCAAGGAACAAATTTAATGCAGTGTATTTCATTTAGTCCCAAACAATGGGTAAATGGCACTCTTTTGCTGTTTAAATGGCATACCCACCGCTGTCTACGTGTCTGCCCACAGGTGTTATGCAGTACGAACACTTACCGTCTGTTAACATAAATTTGTTCGCTTGTGTTTGCTTCCCTCTTCCAGCCTGGCTGCTAAGCCTATCAAAGGTCCCAAGCTAAACAAGTACAAACACCACTCGCAAAGTGTGTAGACAGCAATTAAAGCACACCGAGGTAGGGTGCAGTGTTTTAATCACACTGGCTGATAGCCAAGGAGCTGCAGAAGTGAACTGTGCTTCCCCAGCCATGGAGGAGGAAGGAGGAGGAATTCCCTTCATGCCTCTAACATGTTGCTATTGAAAGTGCTCCTTCATTTCAGAACTGCGCCTTTGTCTGCACCTTTCTACCTGCTGGGGGATATTCACATGCCTATTCTTAAAATGCGCCTTCACCACAACTATTTTTGCAACCATATTAAATAGGAGTAATGGCCCATTTTTTTGTCTGACAATTATTCGTGACTAGCAAACAAGCTGCTATAGAGCTTTTTGAGCTGCTATCGAATTTATTACCTTATTTGAGCAAATGCTGACAGGTCTTTGTTGGTTTTGCAATGAAAATTCACTGTCAAAACAAAAACATCTAAAATACTTTGCTATTACACAATAACAGGGGGAAAAGTAATTTTAAATCATGGAATTAGGATATTTTATCAGTTTACAGTATTAAAAATTAACATGCACAGAAACTGTTTGCTGAATTGTAATCTTAATGTTTTTTACCTTCTTCTGGGACAAAACCCCAGTAGATTAATGATGATGGGCAAAAAAAAAAAATCTGTTAATTCTATAAGGCTTTCTTTCTAGTAAGGGTTATACATTATGATAAGTAAATAAATTCAGCTCATGTAGTTTTTCGTTTGGATGTAAATGTGGATTTTCAGCTTTCTGTTTGCTGTTTGATTGCTGTGAAATAACTAGAAGTGCATCCTGGATATTAGCATACAAATACTATGTATAATTCAGTGTAAACGGAATTGTTTATAAACATCAAAACATTATTTATAGCTCTTTCTCATACACACAAGTCACCATGGAAACAAGGTAATTGCTATACTATTAGGATGCAATTTCTCTGTGCAGTGAGGGAGAACGGCAATTTATCTGCATCTGGGTGGTTTCACATTACTGTTTGTGGTCACAGATCTCCCCTCCAAAGCTTCGTTGGGATGTGAAATTAGTTTTGATTACTGAAGAAAAGATTAGATCGATATAAGAGTGAGACAATTTGAAACAGAAAAGCACATGTGAAAACACTGCAATTATTACACAGGAGTGATGTGAACTATTCAGTGATGGGGATTCAAAGACAGGAATTTCAAGCCCAGTCGAAGGTCATAGTAGACCAGTGTTTCCCATCTCGCCATTGCCAATGGTCAATGGTTGCTGCCATCTGTTTGCTGCTTGCCAGTCTTAATGAAGTAGTATTAATTACAGATTCAAAAGGTAAAAAAGAAGGCATGAAGAGATATCCTTGTTTATAATCTTTCTAGTAAGGTCAAGGATTGAATGGACCAGAGAAATTTTTTCCTGTTGAAACAAAACAGAATATACACAGTACAAATATTTAAAGGTAATCAGAGCTTTATTAGAAGAATGTAGGGGCAGAGTTTCTAAAGGACAGATATGCCTGTATATAAAGATAGGCATCTACTGAGATTTTTAAAAAATGTAAGTAAGAATGTAAGGTATTAAGACAACTGCTTTCCATCTTGCACTTGAAATGGAGGCTGTGATGCAAAGAAACATTCTTAGCCTTAACAGTGTTAATGGCAAGATTATCACACCTTGGCAATAACAGCTTCCTACTTGATGATCCCTGCATGACAAGAGCACTTTAAGAGAGCTAACACGAAATGGATGATAATTCATCACAGCCTCGTACCATATATGTTTTAACACAAGAAAACATAATAAATTTCTCAGCTTAAATTATCAGCCCTCTCAACCAAAACGTACAAGGATGCACTGACAAAATCCTTGTAATTTTGATGGAAGGTTCACACGGAGGCTAATTTTGCAATATTACTGCCAGCAAAACTCCCAGAGATGTTAGGCCAGACTTGCAAGGTTACTCCAAAAAGATTGCCTGTAGAAAGTCCCATTAATGCATGAATTTATTCCCCAGCTAGATTTCCTAGGAACTGACCTGCATTCTGTCTCATTAAAAATCACTCCTAAATTCAGAATGGAAGATTCCTTTGTGCAATCTGTCTAACAGTGAAACCAGAATGGCTTCTGTATTTCTGACAGAGGCTCCTTCTCAGAAGGAGAAAAAAAGAGTCTTCTCTCTCCCTGCAGATGTAAATGCTGAAAAGTACTTCGGGAGCCTTTAGGTTAAAAACCCCTGCTCAAGTAAACACGGGGTATAATTATCATCATCTGTCATCTCTGCGAATCCATACATTTTATATTCCACTTAAAACAGGAAAAAAAAAATCCTCTGTGGGATGTCTTCCAGCGAACCAATTTAGCTAATGAGAGTGAATATCAATGACTGCTGGCTAATCAGAATGGTATTAGCATAAATTTTACTTAATGAGGACATATTTGCTTGCTGCCAGGAGCAAAATGGTACCGAGCTAGAGTGTAAAATGCAAAGGATGGGTAAGTCTCATCTGGAAGAAAAATAGCAGAGCAAATAAACAGAACTGTATCTGAGGTCACTGCTATACTAGAGCTTTTTATGCAACCCGAGATTTTAACCTCACTTGAGGCTTTTCAAACTTTTTCATTATTACAGAATCTTATCCACCCTTTAAGTGTGATGAATTAAACACCCTGGGGAACAGCTTGACAAGAGACTCAATTGAACTCTTTTAACCTCATGTTGGTAGGTGGATCACTGAAGGAACTTGCTTTCTTTTTAATTTAAAGCACACAATACGTTCACTCTGCTGCACAACAAAAGTATGTTTTTCCTTTGTGCATTGTGTAAGTCTCGCTTCTGAAAAATGCTCAAATATAACTCTCAGCTTCAAAACCAGCAATGTTACATTGCCCTCTGCCTGCCTGTGAGCGATCTCAGGCGGAAAATTCCCTTCGGCCACTATTGTCTTGAAGGAGTTAAGTCCCAGCAGCATCCCAGTGCTGTTGTGCACACTGTTTTTCTTCCTCTCTATACAGGCTCTGTATTAGACAGTCTGAGAAGTGTCCATGAACAATATGAAAGATTTTTGTCCACAGTAACATAAAGGGGTTAGAGTTCAACACTCTCACAAAATATTTAATCTTGTGAAATGTTATTTGTAGTGTCATACTTGTATATAACTGCTTTGAAATTCCTAACCTTAGATTCTTCTATGTAAAGGAATATAGGGCACAAGTGTTTTTACCTTTGATATACTATAGGATCTAACAATATTTAACTGGTGAAGTCATTTTTGTTTCCAAACCTGTGTCTCAAATATGCTTGGGAACGTGGAAACTCACAATGCCCTTATTCATGACATCAAAATCAGTTCCATGGTAACACATTGTGATGACAAAATACACAGATTGCAAGGTCACAAGTCACACTTAAGAACAGGCAGGGGAGAAATTGTTAGTTTAATGAATAACATTAGCCAATTCCAATAGGAATAAAAATAAAGAAAAAAATAAAGTGCCTAAAGTAAACACCCTTAAATGCACTTCAGAACCATTTCATCTTGAGTAGTTCTTCAAAGGCAGAAGGCTTCCACAGCTTTCACCTCTGCAGCAAAAAGAAGCCCACATTAAAAAGAAAAACGAGACGCCATACGCTAATGATGGCAGTAGCAATGCTGTCTCTCTATATGCACAGCGAGAAACAGCAACTGTAGGGAAGAAGCTTTAGAAGAAAAGGAGTCATGTTAATTCCAGGCTAAATCCCCCAAAGCAACTCATGATTCTTATGCTTAGCAAAGGCTGGATTTTCACACAGTGACAAGCTACTTTTGAAGCTTGCATTTCTTTGGTCTGTAGCCAGGTATTCAAAATATTTCTGTCACAGAAGTCAGCAATGGTAACTGTGGTACAGATATTTCTAATGATCTTGAAGTGATTCCTCCATTGATTATTTACTGAACACTGTGCCACAAGAAAGCAATTCAGATTTACAAGGTTTTAATGTACTCAGGCTATCTCTGAAATTTAAGCTGCAAGGACCCTAATATACGTAGATATGAGAAATCACTGCAACTAGATCATCACCTGCAGAAGAGGTAGAAGAAAGAAAAACACAAATGAAAAAATTGCCATCCCAGTACCCAAACAAATGCCAGATACCTCTAAGACTTTGACATCACCAGCAGATTTGCTTGTGAATTCTCAGGGTAATGACAGGAAAACTTTGGAGTACTTCAAGCAAATGAACCAGAAAACCCTGTGGTTAAGGGAATGTTCTTGCATATGGCATGTCTTAGGCATTAGGTGGTTGGTCCATGAAGTTACTGTTCCCTTCTGACTCTTACATCAAAACGTTCTTTGAAATCACAACTAAAATATATCACATACAATTTGTTTGATGTGACTGTGTCATAAAATTGGCACTGTATGTTCTCTGCTTACCACAGTCTGAAAGGTCAATGGAGAGGATAGATTTCCTTTAACCTCTTGTTTAAATAGCATCTTATTTTTATTAGAAAAGGTTTGGTTTTTTTTTTTTACCATATCATGGCAGACAGCCCTATCCCAATACATCCTTACACAAACAGCAACTGAATAGCCAAAAAACAAATTGCAGCTTAAACTCTACAAAGAGAACCTCAGATTAGTTTTCTTTCCATATATCAGAGCAAAAGATTTGAAAGATTAGAGCATTGCAAAATAGATCGGGGAGCAGCATATTTCATATTTGATTCTATTTAAATGACATAAAATCACTGGATTATTCAAAAATAATGAAGCACGCTTCGGTAAAACATTAACATTTTTAACATATTCTTGCACTCTGGCAGCAAACAGGATGTTAAAATTCCTTCTATATTAAATAAAACAGCTTGACAGTTGCATACATACTTAACCACAGGTGGGGGGTTCTTCTTAATCTGGTGTCTATCATGTGATGCTTCATAAGCAAAGAATAGCAGGCCATGCCGCTTTATTCAATTGGGTTATGCTTTTACTCTTTCTTCCTGCATGTGAAAAGCATAACAGAGAACTAGCAGAGCAGAAGTAAGATGTGTTTTGTTAGTTGTCTGAAGCCCTGGGGCCCGGAACCGGATAAGTCCTGATATTATACCCTGGATTGAGCAGAATAAATCCATTTTGTTTCCTCCAAACATTTGGCCATTAAAAAAATATGAGATAGAAAAACAGACTTTGCTGTCTGCATGCCTTCTTGTAAAGCTTGTATTGTGGAAATGTCAGAATCATTAGGTCATTGGCATATATTTTGCAAGCTAATGCTTCTACTTTAATTCTCACTGGGGACTGCATGTCTGCTTTTCAAATAAAACCCAGACTGAAGAAGGTGAAGAGAGCTTAAAATGATGCTGGTAATGCTCTGTGATGGCTGATAACACTTCTAGATATGAATAATTAGGAAATATCAGCCAAGGTTGATACAACCACAGCTATTAAAGTACCAAGCCCCACAAAAGTAATTGGTAAGTGTTAAAATTGCCTTGTAAATATCTGTGGCTCCTCTTAAATGCGCACAAAGACACATGACTGAATAAAGTTTTAAAATAAATATAGCACAAGAAATAAATTTAGTATGTGAAATTGTGCACATAATAGGAGAAGCACAGTGGGTTATACTTCAGAGAAGACAAGTGGATGAATTCGCTCCCGAATCACCAAAGACAGATGCAGAAGAAGTGGTTACGGAAACACAAGCCTCATTCCAAAAATAGCTACTCGCCTGTCAAAACAGATATCGCTGATAAAATCTGGCATGAGTTGAAGAAAGAGGTTAATACTAGTAGACATAATAAAGCAAGTAGAAACACTCTCAGCTCACAACTGGATAAATAAGTCTTGAACTTGCAGCAGTTACTCCTCTGCCTGAATGCACGCTCCCCAAATCAGCTTTTCAGCCCTTTATAGACACACAAACACATTTTCTTCTGCAATAGAGTACAGAAGCGCCTCTACCCCCAAGAGAAAGAGAGATCCCTTCACTTACAGTCCTGTCCTTGCTGAAGCCAACATAGCTCCCCCAGCATTGGCACCTCCAGGCTTTCTACCTTGAGCTTGGGGCTCTAATGAACTCTAAATAGCTGCTCAAAACCTAGCTAAAACCACCGGGGGCTACCTTGTTTTTATAGCATGGCCAGTTTAAACCGTAAGAAACCACAAGTTTAGCGTGATTTTCGATACCAGTCTATAAATCAACCCAGGTTTATCTAAAAATGAATTTAGAGTCAGTAGGCAAGTTAGTGAACTTGAACAAACTTTTGGACAAACAGTTTGTCAAAAGACAGAACAGTTTTTAATCTGAATTTTAAGCAAATCCTCAAACTAAACAAATCTCATGCAGTTTCTGTTTTCATTGTGGAGCCCTAACTAGTTGCAGATTTCTGGGTTCATTTTTATGTTTCTGATCCATATTTTGTGGTTGCATGCTCCATAAGAAACCTACAGGATATATCCTGACTGACTTTCACAGGAACTTCACGTACTGTGACACACTGGCATAGAGTTACATTGCTCCAAAACATAGGAAAATCATCTGTGAACACTGAAAGATGCTATTTCACCTCACTATCCCTTTCAAGCTCTACATTTAACTTCTGAGGGCCTTAATAAATGAAAACTTTCCTGCAAACTTCTTTCAAGTGTAAATGCAAGACCCAAACAGATCATGGGCAATGAATAAGCATAACTGGAGCTATCAGATCAGAGATCTGTAAAAACTAAATCATGCTCTGATGTAGAAAACTTTTCAGGTTTTGCTGATCTCTTTCTTCAACCTGTTCTCCTTTGTATTTATTTTAATTAAAACCAGTCGAGCTCTACAACCTATGCTGTGTGCTACAAACAAACATACAATGATTGCTCTGTCGTTCCTCTGACACTGTGTGACAGTTGCGTTATCCTATACAAAAAATTAAGATGAATTTACAGTCACACAGCTTTTGTCTATTAGTGCCTTCCCCTTTTTAAGCTACAAAAGAGGGTGAGATGATCAGTAGAAAATTAGAAATGCAAAATTAAGTTTTACTCAATTCTGTTTATGATTCATTCTTGTCCTTCAACTAATATTTGAGCAGCTCAAAAAGTGGATTTCCAAAATCTTGAATGCTGGAGTAAAATAATTTTCAAAATGTATGTCCCAAAATAATTAAAAATATAACCTGTGCAATGTAAACAATCCTGTTAAAGCAGCAGTCTGTGACAAAGAGCAGAATGTCATCCTAAGTATCAGTACCTTCAGTGAAGGTCTCTGGACTACTCGGAGAGAAAGATGGTTCACAGAAAAAGATGTAGAAATCTGAATTAACACAGTTTCTTTGAAATACTGTGGAAGGCAAGTAAGTTTGAAAACATTTTCAAAAAACAGACACATTTTCAAAATCAGCTTTGGATATAAATTTTCTCTGATTATTAGCTCAGTGATACATCTATTTATTCTTAACTGCAATATAAAAAGGGTTTGCCAAGTATTGGCCTCATGTGTTTTCCTTTCTAGATCAAGCACAAGAGTAACTGGAACATGATTAAAAAGAAGCCCATATTATTGTTCCTGTGAGAACGATGGCAATGTTTCTGTGGGTTAGAGCAAAAGAAGACACATTAGTGGATCACAGAACCAAAACTGAAGAGGAAGACTGATCTGATTTAGGTACCAGAAGGAAGTCCACAGAAGGTGGAAGCAGAGACAAATGGCCCAGGAGGAATAGAGACACCGCTTGAGCTGGCAGGGATGGAGCTGGGAAAGCCAAAACTCAGCAGGAGCTGGCACTAGCAAGGGATGTGAAATACAGGAAGGATTTTTTGTAAGTACGTTGCCAGCAAACAGCATGGGCCCATTGCTCATTGGGATTTAATGACAAAGGACATCTAAAAGGCTAAGTTATATGATGCTTTTTTGCCTCAGTTTTCACTGGTAGGCTTTCCCCCCCCCGAATTCCCAGGTCCCTAAGCCTCATAGCTGAGTCCATGGCAATGAAGCAGTACCCACAGCAGAGGAAGGTGAAGTTAGGGAGCACTTAATCCATCTGGACATACAGGACTCTATGGACTGGAGCAGATGGGTCTGAAGGTGCCGAAGGAGCAGCCCAACAACATTGCAAGGCTGCTCTTGGTCCTCTTCAAAAGGTCACGGCAGTCAGTGGAGATTCATGACCACTGGAAAGAACACATACCACACTGGTCTGCAAGAAGGTAGCAAGGAGGATGGTCCATGTCAATCAATCAGCCTTACTTTGGTCCCTGGGAAGGTTATGGAGCAAATCCTCACAGAAGCCATTTCCAGGCATGAGAAGAGCAGTAAAGTGACCTGGAGCATATATTTACCAGTGGCAAAGGATGATGACCAACCCTCTTTGACAAGGTGACCAGTCCTGTGGACAAAGGAAGTGGGGAAGGCAATGCATGTTGCATACCTTGGCTTTAGCAAGGCTTTGGCATAGTCAAACTCCAGAACAGCCACAAAAAAAAACAAAACCAAAAAAAAACCCCAAACCAGAGTGTGCATGCCCATACTGTGAAAAGGAAAAGAGAGGAAAATGTTGTGGGACTTTTCATACACATCTAGAACCAGTAACTGAAATATTGTGGTTTTATAGGTTAGATTTCGGTGCATAAGTTATTCTCACACTCAGAATGTGTATAGGCTACTAGTTAGCTGATGTTATAGAAATGGTTTTGAAAAGAAAACCTGTTTATAGGAAAAAAATTGATAAAAGCTTTCTTTGATGACACTAGAGTGAAATCAAAACTTTATGTGTGGATATGAACTCCATGTGAAAGTATAACAAAATCTTGAAGAAATAACATTTATAATTGTTTTCTTATAAAACATTTTCAGGAAAGGGAGTACTTACTCAAGAGGTGAAAATGCCAGATATTAGGCTGTTAAGAAAGTGAATACAGTAGGAGGACAGAAGCCATTAAAAGGTAGAAATTATATTCTCAGATGTTTTAAATGGCATAGGAAAGCTATCAATGGAATACAAAATACAGTTAACAGAACCCAATTTCCCTTACACATGAGCCAACACATACTTCGAAGTGTACTTAGATGAAAACTTAAGGAAGAAATTAGACTTCTTGCTCTGAGTCTAGCAGAGAGTACTAATGCACCTTCTAGAAGGGGTCTTTTCTATACTGGCTCCAGAAAAGAAAATGGAAAATCTTTACCTACACCTGCTTCCCAAGGGGCCGAGTCAAAGTCTTTGTACAGAACTCTACATACCTATCCAGAAAGACATTTCTTAATAAATATATTTTGCCTCCCTCCCTCTCATCTCACCCTAAGTACTTCAGATGGGTTGTGGAAAATTTCTTTAGAAGAGGAAATCGTGTCTGTGAAATTTTAAATTATGCCCTCTGAACACAGTGCTTTACCATAATTTTTAGGCTATGTTCTGCACCTATATAGCTCACAAAAGGATACCCAAGCATGGGAAGATACTGAAGTTTACTGATGGTATTTTGCTGTAAGTATAAAGAATGGAACTGTATCATGGGCACGGACCTGGCAGTGTAAGCTTGGAACTTAACAGACAGCAATGTAAACGTAGGGGTGA
Source organism: Nestor notabilis (assembly GCF_000696875.1). Taxonomy (NCBI): domain Eukaryota; kingdom Metazoa; phylum Chordata; class Aves; order Psittaciformes; family Psittacidae; genus Nestor; species Nestor notabilis. The sequence goes on along the minus strand of NW_009940435.1, from coordinate 174,175 downwards.
ATAATTAACTTATGTAGGAAAACCAGGACTGATCTAGGGGCCCTGCTAGGCCTTGGGGGGTTATAGATGGTTATCAATATTTCTCTACTTAAAGAGAAGGAAAGTACACAGGAATGATAAATTTGGCGGAAAAAAATCTATCCAGTCTGGCTGCTGTAACTGTTGATCTAAAAACTTTAATCTGAAAAAAAGGACAGTGTATGAAAGATGTTAATCACAACAATTAGCCTAAGAAGAATTATAAAGAAGATGCCCTTCCTTTGATTTTCTGATGGTAATTGCTATACAAAATTGGCAACTGAGCCCACAATGTGAGGCCTCACAACAACATTTCTGCGACATTAGGAATCACCAGAAACTGTAGTTAATGCTGCAGGAAACCTGACTTAAGCTGAATGCTAGTGAATATGGACAGGAAAAGGAAAAATCTCTGCTGCTTATACAAGCACAAAAAACCCAGTTCCTCATTTGCAGAAGCAGACTGCAAACCACTTATGACAATGGTGGAGAAAAGGGTTTCACAAACACAACTTTCCTTGAAAAGGTTATTCTTTCAATTGCAGATGGATGATTTATAGCTAGAATATAAACCTGGGAAAGACCTTGTGTCAGCAGACATTCTGTCTGAGATTTCAATAAAAGAGAGGTACTACAAACACCAGAATCTGTTGCTGTTCATGTAAATAGGTTTGAGAAAATGCTCTTGGTCTCAAACAGGATGCAGCCTGTCACTGAAAGAGACCATAATTGAGACTTTGCAAAAGGTAATACCTGTGAGTGAGGCTGGCTGGACTTTCAAACATAAACTTACTCCTTTTAACAGCTCGGGAGGAGAAATCTATATTGCAGATGGTACTTTACTCAAAGGTCCTAGATCAGTAGCATGTAAAGTTTTAACATAGGGAATAACAAAAATCAGTACATGAAAGGTGTGTGGACACCAGTAGCTGAGAAGACTAGTTAAAAATACATGGCATTTGCCTCAAAATTAATGTAGATATAGGGGGATCACCCCCCCCCCAACAAAAATGTCAAAATAGGTATATTCAGGAACTGGGGGAGAGGGAAGAAACTGTGATTGTAATTTTAAACAAGGTTAGACCAATAGGCCACTTTTGGTGTATATAGGTTTATGTACATAAATGAATAACTATTCATGGTTTTGTTGTGGATTATTATTCCTAATTTCCAAAAATATCACCAGTAGAATATGCAACCATGAAATCACTTACAAAATTTCTGCATAGAATTTACCTTGCTTGGAAACCCAATGATACTATGAATGAATTTTTGTAAATTTTAATAAATATACTGAAACAAATTGAAGCAGCAGACATACTGTGACAGTATGTCACATGTCTTAAAGTCTTTGTAGTTGCAAAATAGCACACACAAGGTATCTGACAGCAAATGCTGTAAAAATCACTTGTTTCCTGTAAACAACTTTATTCATTTCTCTGAGAAGAGTACTAAAAAAGTCCACACAAATAGCGCCCATCTTAAACCTGCACAAAAGAAAGAGGAAAGACAAACATCCTGAGGCTCCAAGATTCAAACCAGAGCAGACACGAAAAGAGAGCTGAGGTCAGCCAACACTGGTTTAAGGGACTGAACAAAACACTGTGGAGAGCTACAAGCAAAGCAGCACCAGCTCAGAGCCTGATGGAGAGCTGTGCAGAATTTGTTGCATTGTCACTTAATTTTTTTCCCATCCTTCATGGAGAAATAAAAGTCCTTTGCGAGATCTGACACCATATTTTGCCTACTTAGTTTACAGGTATCAAGCTAAGCAGCCTAACTTTGATCAGGGATCCATCTTCCTTTTTCCCAAACTCTTCCTCTGAGCAGTCATTAGCTTACATTGAAAATGCCAAGCGATTTGTTGGCCACCACCTATAGACACAAGATGAGCCTCACAGAACTTACAGTTAAGGCAGACAACTGTGATGATGGCAGATGGCAAAAGGGAAGCAACTGAAGCTGAATATTAAGAGACAGGCAGAGGGAAAAGAGACATACTAATTCCTTTACTATGTTATTAAAAATTTCTCTTTCCATCTCCTCTGGCATCTTCTTTCAAGAAGATGTTTAAAGAGGATGTCAAGTTTAAAGAAAGTTTAAAGAAGTTTAAAGAAACAGGTCATCTTCTGGGCAAAGTGAATTTTAAAAAGATAAGGTAAAAGACAGGCAAGATTCATAGTGCATATATTAATCTGCTCCAAGGAAAATCTCCCTGAGACTATGAGGTGCAGTCATCCTGCAGTGTCTGGTCCTGTTTAGCTGTATTACTTATCCAGAATTGGTGAATGGTAGTAGTTCAAGATCCCTGAAGTAAATTTCTAGATTTGCAAGAAGGGATCTATGGTTTTATTATAGCCATTTGGCCTGTCTTGACCCCTCCCTAGACCTCTGCCCCATTTTGTGCATTTAGACCTCAATGAAGGAAAATAATTTATAAATGTACTTAACTTTAAAAAGGCGATTAAAGTCTACAGACATCAATAGCAGGTAAGCACATAATTACTTATGCCTAAAATAAAGATGAGATTTGTACACTTTAAGTGCATTCCTGAAAGGATTTCTTATGAGAGATTTTTTCATCCTGTTTTGCTCACCTGTAAGGAGTCTAGCACAAAGACTTCCGTAAAGAAATAAAAGCAGAATAGTTTCCTTGGCAGAGATGTTTAAGAAAAAAACAACAGTTTGATTTGCTTGGAACACAGGATACTTTGTTGTATTTTCATTTCTTCAAACATTTTTAGTATCTCTGAGAAGAGGTTTTGAAGTCAGTGTAATCTACTTTTTTGATTTTTCAAGTATAATGTTTATGCCTCTACTTTTGATTCAGCCACAGTAAAAAAGAAAGCTTCCTTCCCTTTTGTAAGGCCTGTTTGATGCTGTGTCTTAATCTTGAATTAGTTGTTGACTCATATCAAATGCAAATCAAGCGCTTTTACAGTATGAATCATAGCTGCCCTTGGTTAAGGGGTAAGAGGAGATGAGAAGGGAAACATTACATTTCTGGACAATGCTGATGATTGAGGGCTGGTGTGACTCATACAGTAAGAGGGCTGATATGCACTTTCAAGTCAACAATTTAGGAGATTAAGAAGCAACTTCAAACAGGGTTTTCAAAGGGAGAAGAAAACAGGAACTGGAATAAGCAACAGAGAAATGCACACAGCCACATCCTGAGGTCCCCACTGATGCAAGATTCCCATTGACATGAACTTTATGGTTTGAAAGCACTAAGCTTAGAGTTATGGTTTAAGACTGACCATCAGTTAGCTGGGAGTTTCAAATATCTGCAAGTCCACTCAATAGAGTTTTAAAGTAATTAATTTTTGGTCAGATTTTGTAACAAACAGGAATCCACAGAGCTATATGTCATTTTTCACCAAAAAAAAAAAAAAAGAAAAAAGAAAAAACAAAAAAGGTAAAGTTTATTTCTCATATATATGACATTGTTAGGAAATCTGTGGACGTATCTGTGGTACAAAGAAGAGAATATGGAGGGGGGACTTTCCATTTGCTGAAAATTAGATGTGGAAGACAGCTCAAAAAGAAGGATCAAATAAATTATTTTTGTATCCCACCTAGTTTTATACTGTATGGAAATTACTATGGAATTATAAACATGTCAAAGAGATTTTTGCTGTTCCTTTAAAGACTGTTTTGGGGGTGTTGTTTTATTTAATCAGAGCTTGTTCCATGCATTACTTTCCTACCTACCACACACATTACTGCACATGAGCTCCTTTTGTATTTGGCCACACCAGATTAAATTGCAGAACCTATATTACTTGCTTTGGAGGACAAGGAATCAACATGTCTTTTGTGTATGAGCAAGATTCTGTCTTAATCCCATAATAATTTTCTAATTCCTTTCATATTGTCACTGGTGCTTAAGACAAGAACTTGGTAAAAGGGCTTTGAAACAAAATCAACTAGTTATAAAAGAGCAAGGATGAAGATATTTACTTATTTTTAGAGCTGCAACGGAACAAATACTTTTACTTAAGAGTTCAGATGACTTGGCTAAGAACATTTTGGATTAAAGAACAAATACAATTAGGATTACTTGGCAATTACACTGGGATGATCAGCCAATGATCCTGCACAGAGATACCCTTCTTCTATCACTTTTATCCAAAGGAGGGCATTATATTGAATACTGATGATCCAGCCAGTGCCTGCTATCAGCAGGGGGCCGTCCGTCAACACTCTTCCAAAATCTCTGGCCAAAACTTCACCCTCCTTGTCCTCATCATGCTTGCCAGAAGGTGGGAATCCACACTGGGGCTTGGGGATGCACCGTCTGTGGGCTTCACCTGCCATCCTTCCCGCTCCTCTGGACAGCACCAACCAACTGTACTAAGCCACATGTTCTGATATGACAGATTAAACACCAAGAATGAGGAAATCAAACAGCACATGAAATCTACCAGGTAAGTTTGCTGGACAAGTATTTCCAATTAACTCTGCAGCTGGGGCCAAGTTCACTCTGAAGCTGGCTCTGTAACCATAAACCTTGCAGTCAGCCAGATGGGTTTCATGTGGTTGTGCTGTGCTGCATGCAGTCTGGAGGTGGAGAAGCTAGTCTTGGGGAAAGGACACGGTGGGAGGATCATAAAATTGGGGGTACTGTGTGCTTCAGGGCTGGCACTCATCTTTTTTTGGTTTCCATTTTAGTAGGCAAGGCAATGGGATTCAGGTGCCACACTCCCCTGGGGACCTCTGGAAATGCAGGTGGTACCCAGGGTCCACAACACAGAGATGTCCCTGTTGCTTCCTGCTCTCAGCAGACCTTCTGCCTCAGCCCAGCCTTTGTGGGACACTTTTATGTTCATTCAGCACAGACAACACAGAAACTAAACTGACATACAATGTTAATAAGCTTAAAACCTTCCATCTGTCAGAACCACTCCTGAAGACAAGTCAAGCAATCACAACACATTGTTCCTTCAAACCAATGTCAGATTTCTGTCTTGCCAGCCCTTCAGTAACTGCAGCTTTCAGGTTTTGGCTAGCACTGAAACAATTTCTGTAAAATATACCATAGATAGCTTTACATTTGAAAATATTAGCATGAATAACAATACATTTGATATGCACTCAACCAGTTATTCACTCGTTAAAAGAGTAAAGCCTCTAAGAAATATTTGAATATGCCCACAGAAGGGACCAGTTTGCATTTCTGGTGTTTATTCTTGTCTGCTTAAAAAGAAAATAGAAAATCGGGTTGACTAGGTTTTCCATTTTAATGCAACTTTCTAACTATCATGATTTCAAGCTGCTGATTACACACAGGTGGTGTGACAGTCAAGTGGTGAAAATTTGAGGCTTGTGACACAGAATACTTACCGTTTTGCACAGATTGTAACATTTTCCAGAGAGCAATGCTATGCCAGACTTACAACCAAATTTACAAAAAAGAACCACGAAGTTAAAAGATCCCCAATTCCCACTTGCAAAGAAATAGGCACAAAAAGCAACGCTCCCACTACCCAGTAGTATCTCCTGTGCACCGCAGATCAACCTCTGATAGAACTGCTGTGTACTCATTATTCATTTAGGTAAACTCGCGTATTGGGGTTTCTGTTTTAAATTCCTCCTTTAAAACATTGATTCAAATATCTTAATATGTACATGGAAATGCTGGAGGAATAAGCTCCCCAGCAATGTTCATCTTAAAAATAAAATAAATATTAATTTTGGCATCTTTTACATAGCAGTGTTTTCAATTTCTTCAACCAAAAAAAGATTAAAAAAACCCCCTGCACTAGCCCACAGTCTCACCTCTACTTTCCTCACCCTTCTTTATATCCCTGCTTGGTACATGTTTATTAAGGGCATCTAATGTCTCTTTACTGTCTCCTTCCTCCACCTGCAGTGGCTGCTGCAGTGCATTGCTTTGGCTCTTGGATTGCTGTGTGGTCAGATCCAGGCATTAGATGTAAATTGGGTGTATGGCATCTGCAAGCCCTGACAAACAGCCACTGCCCTGCCCATATGGGTTGGACATATCCACAACTCATGGGCTCACCACAGGACTGTGGTTACTCCACATTCACTATCTGTGACCCACGCCTGCAGATGCGAACTCCTGAATGCTAAACAGGGCTGCACCCACCCCTGCATACACTTATTTATTCAGGCCACCATGTGTAACTGATTAACAGAAAAGAATATTTAATATCAACATCCCCTGGTTAGGTCATTCCATCCTAGATTTCAGATTCATTCACAGTGAACTCCAGTTTGGTCCTGCATTTGTACAACTGAGATGCCATCACTGTTACTTGAGACAGGGATCCCACTGCATTAGGCCAAAGGCACATACACAGAATCAGCAGCAAGAAGTAGCAGTGCTCCAGAGATGGTAGCCTGAACATTAGGAGGAGAGGTGGGAAGACAATGACAACACAGACAGAACAACGCTCTGAAAGGCTGAAGTAGCTTAGAACCAGAAGTCTTACTTACTTTCAAGAGTGCTTTTGAAAACTGCATCCAAATTGACTTCTCCAAGATCACACAGGAAGTCAGCAGAGAAGCTGACTCCAGTACCCACAGGACCCCAATGCTCCTGCAGGAAGGCTGGAGTCAGACTTCAAACAGTATAGATAACCAAACTGTGAGATTAGATCTGAGTCAGGAAAAAAGTTAAACTGTCCGGCAGCATTGCTGAAAACAAGCAATATGGCACTGGCGCAAACACTAGCCTCAGCATCCAAACCACTGAAAAGAAAACCATGGCAGCAAGGCTTGCAGAAGAAAAGGGCTCAAAACCTCACAAACAGCCATGAGGGAGGGGGAAAAGGATCTGCAAACTATGCAATCATGCATACAAAACTGCATCAAAACGTACGGTTAGCAAGGTCCTCATGGTATGATGAACAACACGCACCCCTAGCTCATACCTAAGTGCAGGCTTAACATGAAAGAACTGCAACTGGAAAGAAAACAAATGTATCCAGAAGAAATTGGAAAATGGATGAAGGGCTAACGGGGAAGGAACAAACCCAAGTCCTTCATTTCTCTCATGCAAGCAACAGAAAGTCCTAAATTTAAGCAGCAACTTTGAATTCCTGTTTGGGTTCGGCTTTTCTTTTCATGCGGGCATTTTTTTTTTTTTTTAATATTATTTTTTATTCTAATACGATGCCAGCAATAGCAAACCATTTGCTGCAAGACACGGCTGTCCAGGTAAGTAATGAAGTGGTAAAACAAGAGTTCCTAATGCCTCAGACACCTACCCTGTCAAAGGGGAGGCCTGGCTCTAAGGTGCTAATGGACAAATGTGGAGGCGAATCAGTCCTAGCCTTCATCAGTCAGTGGGGTAAGCACAGTCCACTGAAACTATAAGGACTTTTCTAGACATCCCTAAAAGACCGCATGGGGGAAAGGTTTATGCTGTGTTTGCAGAAGCAACCCGGTGCTGCTGCCAAGATCCAATTTGCTGCCCAGGCACACCACGTGCCTGAAACTGTGCAGCCCTACATTGTCCCTCCATCGCAAAGGGGACCCTGTCTACTTGAGGAGACACAGTGGCTTGATACAGTGCCAGGTATGACTGGAAAGGGTCTCTGCAGGGAAGCACACCAGAGTTGCGTGTTGAACTCACGGCTGTTCCCATGATAAGTCACTAAGAGCTCTGTAGGCACAATCATAGGACACCACTGTATGAGCAGAGGACTGGCGAAACTCCATTCAACCACTGCAGAAAACTGCTTTATCTTTAACCTGCATCTCCTCAGCAAAGCCATTTAGCTATACTGCTTATCACAATGGCTTTTTGTGTGTGTCTCCACAGCAGTCCCTTTTCCTTCCACAGGAGATGTACAGGTTAGGTTGTCTTGTCTTCCGGCAGCAGTCTGGGCTTATTTATCCTCCTGGAAAGAAGTCTGAGCGAAACAAATATTCTTCAGCTCTCAAAATCAAGCCTATGAGAGGTTTAGGATAAACAGGCTTTGTGAAATCTCTCTATATAGATGAGCATTTCACAAAGAGAAGTCCTTGGCTGTACCATGCACCCCCGGCAATAGCAGGCAACACTGCTTTACACATTGAACAAATCTGTCCTTGGGGCTTGAGAGGGGGAGAGGGCCAGGGCCTGAGCTGTGGGGTTTTTTAGCACCTAGGTGACTGTAGGTGACTTCTCACTGCAAATCGAGGCTCATACTGGTTGTTACACCTTATACTAACATGACTTTGGTAGTATCAGTCACTCACAATGCCAGCGTTTAAAAATCCTAGTGATGAAAGAGACTACAAAAGTGATGTCAGATATTGATGGTTAACCACAGAAGCATGACACTGAGATGAGTGTGCCCAGACTCTTAAGCACCCTAAAAATACTTATTAGGCTTTTAAACTGAAATATCATGTTCATTGCCTCCACTCCCCTTTTTGCCCTGCAAAAAGCCTTCAAAGTGAGACAAAACAGAATAGATTAAAAGCAATTATTTCACCACTCAAATCCTTTGTTGTTGCAGGGTGCATCTTTTGGGGCTTGCTTGCTTTTACCACCCATAATTCTGCTTACAGTGAGGTAGAACCTATCTGTCTTGCAAAAGCCCCAGCACATCTTTAAGTCCCTCAGCATGCATCTGCCCCTTCCTTTTCTCAGAAGCCACACATTCCCTGCTGCTTTACAAGGCCTGTGCCTGGTGCTCCTTTTTCTACCCCTTGGCTGGCACTTGGGACTTTGCAGAACACATGCAACTGTCCTGGGAATTCCATGGGAAGGATGAAAAAAGAAGGAAACCTGCTATATTGTTGTAAAAGATGATTCACAACACTTGCACGTAACAAAGTGCAGAATAATCATTGCCCTCATTAAAAACTAAAGACCAACTAGCAACTTTAAAAAATAAAGAAAAAGCACAATTTAGTCACTTTCCTAAGAGAATAAGTCTGAAAAAAATTGCAAAGCAGTGTGCTGCATGACAAGGTTGACCTCAGAAGCTGAATTTTGTGGAGCAAAGCTCCCCTTGCCTTGTGACACAAAGGGCATGGTGAATTTAGCAGACATCTACATGTCTTGGTAATATTGGGAAAAGCAAGTGGACAACAGAAAGTATGAATGTGAAAATTTCCCTGAGCAGACCTGAGCCAGAGCTTTCAGAAAATGGGGTGAAGAAATATGGACTTCCTCCGATGATGGTGGTGTCCATCTTCACCTGGAAAACAGGGCTGCTAACGCAGTCTCTCCAACACAGCCTTGCACTACCAACTTGCACAGCCAGTTTCTCCTCTCCATATAAAAGGTTCACACAGTCATAGCATCAGCTCCACTAAGTTACACAGAAGCACTCAGAAGGCTAAAATTTTTCTCTAAGTTGTCCTGTTAAAAAGATCCACAGCTAGTAATTTCATTCATTAAGTTTCCAACTATGTTACAGTCTGCTAGTCTTGCTGCCTCTTATTCAGTCATCTACGTGACGGCAATGTTCAATGGGAAATGTTCTTTTCTTTTCAATAATGGCAGGTATGTTCCCCTGAAAAATCCAATCCTGCAATTTGATTTTACTTCATGCATACCGACTCTCAGGAAAGAGATGCTGGGGAATAACCTTGCTGTGGGAAAGACAGGTTGCTTTTGCTAAGACATGTTTAGAGCCTAGGGAAAGTGAGTTGGAGAAGCATACAATCAGCAGGGAAAATAATTCAAAATAATGGAGCATTTAAAATCCTTTCTTTGGCTAACATTGGCAGTAAACATCTCACTTGAAATACTGCAAGGAAATTCAACTTGCCTGCATGCGAGAGCAACGGCAGAGTAGGAAACTAAATCTAGTAATTAACAGTGAGATTTTAGCTCTGACAACATAAACATAGACAGCACAAAGAACTTTCTAATGTTTTGCATTTTTCTGTAAGAACAAGGGCAGGGTTTAAAATAATGCAGTGGAGTTGGGTGAAAGTTAATCATTCAATGGCAGCTCCTAGCAAGGATCCCCTGACCCTCTTTTTGGAACTCTGTGGACACACGTGTCTACACGAGTAGATCATGTTTTGCAAAATTGGTGCCTGACGTCCTGGCTGAAAGAATTCATCCTTACTGCTTATGCAAAGAGTGATCTGAAGTAGATACAATAGAAGTACAATGAAAGGAATACAGGACTTGCCTGATCGTTCAACCGTGAGGGCATGCTGAAAGATTTCTTTCTGAGTCTTCCCCGGCACAACCCCACAGTGAAAGCTACTGCACTGGGTCTACAGAAGCCTGATTACTGTGCACACCGTTCACTAGCACGGCAATGAAGTCATTCAGTAGTCTGATTAAAATAACATCTTCTAATTCCCTTTTTGTTGTAATTTACAGTCTCTCCTTTGGCTGAACCTGCCAGCCATCCTGGAGGTGAACAAAGAGAATGTGCTAAAGTTGCCAATTCTGGGGCCTGGTGTGAGAGAAAGCTTTTGTTTCCAGAGGTTGTATTTACTCTGAAGACAGTTAATCAAAGCTCCGCAGAGCATTGTAATTCTTCTGTTCCCTTCGTATGGGTATGAACTCTTGGTGTCTGATCCCTGTGACTCTCTTTCAAAACCCCACAGTAAACTCACTCCAATGTATCTTACAGTAGGGCTGGTTAAGAAAGATCCAAGCTTTTCCAAAATGGCTTTAGATAACTAAATTACATCACTTGTATTGTTGTATTTCATATTAGCACCATGGACACCAGCTAACACAGCTGAAATGAGTTTCAGGACTATTTCAGCAGAGGACATTCAAGTCTCAGCCCAGGGGAATTGGATGGAGCCAGTTCCATTGAGGAAGTGAACATTTGGGACAATATGGTCCATATATCATATGCTTAAATTAAAATCAATGGACAAGCCACACAGAGACATCCAAAATGAGCAGGTGATAAAGGTGCGTGTCTCAGATCTCCTTATCTTCTCAATATGCTATTAACACTCCTCTAATAATCCACATTGCCTCTGACCATACATGAAGACTGCACGTGCAAAATCAATGCCTGGCAAGTCATTTGTCTTTCATTTAAAAATCACACAGAAAACTCTCTAAGGTACTCTGGTGACACTAGAAGACACTTTTTATTTTCAGGTACAGCTAAACAGAATGATCAGTCATTTCAAACAGCTAGGTTCTTGATTTGGTCTTACACCAGGTCTGACGTCTATGGCAAAGCAAAACTACACCGAAGCTACTTGTGCTACTGAGACTCTGGCAAATTTAGTTGAAAGCTTTGTTACAAAGCACAACATTCTCTTTTCAGTTTAGAATTATACAGGGAAGAAACTTCCTTGGTAAAAGAAATTGTGTGCTACTTAACATGCAAATATTATAAGACTGTTTTGAAATACAGATACTTGAATAAATAGATTCATAAAGCCAGTAAAGGGTTTTTTTATTATGGACATGGATGCCAGTTATCCTAGATAAACACTAAATATGAAGATCACTCATTTATTTTTAAACTGCTATTTATTTTTTAAATGATTCCATTTTACAAATGCAAACAAAGCACACCAGAAACAGAGTGCTCTGAGACTCCCCTGAGCACTGCCTGTGTGCACATAACAAGCCCAGAATATGCCTTATGGGCAGTGAACTCCAAATAATTTCAGCCTGTCTCCTTGGAGAGGATGCTGCTGTATCTAGAATCAGTCCTGGGTGGTCTCCAGTTGCATTGGAGAGACTGTTTTAATAGAGTTAATTTAACATTGTAAACTATTTTGTGACTCTAGGGAATGATGACAGTGAGAAAACTGTGGTATTTAACCCACATTTTCTTCACCATCTCTATGAGATGAACCACACCAACACCTACCTATGTCACCTTCAGTTTGTTTAGACAGAACTTTGGCCAACTTGTTCTAACATAAGCCAGATGATACTGAAGATGTGAAAGGAGCACCATACACCAATCCACCAAGTTTGGTGAACAGGGCATTAGAGCAGGATGCAGAGCTATGGATTTGTCCCATATTTACTGACTTGTGCCCTTGGTTCATTTTGCCTCTGCTTGAATTTCAGCTTTGGTACTCTTCCAGCACACTTTTGTAGAAATATCTGCAACTGCAGGTAAGCTGGGGCTTCTTGTATGCTATGGTACCAAATCAAAGCAGCAGTAGCAAAGCAGTACTTTGCTGTACAGTAGTACAAGGCTGTACTGTGAACTACTAACTGGAGGTTGCCTACACACCGAAGCATGGAAATAGCTCAGAAGTCAGCCAACCCCCCTCTTCCTGTTGGGAAAGCATCAGGAGTGCAGCTACACTCTACATTCCCCAGATTGTGGTCTGCTGAGAATTGCCTCATCACATGGCATGTAGTCCTTGACTTCTGAGCTATGGAAACCATGAACTGATGATACCCAATATCTTTTCTACTTTCCCAGTATCACGTTTCAATTAAAATCATTGCAACAGATACTATAGAAGGACAATCTGTGCTCAGAAACAGTCGGAAAGGTGATCTGTGACACAGCCTTTGTGTTAAAATGTAGTCTACCACACACATGAAATCAAGTCTCTGAAAGACAGCAGAGGAGAGCAACACAACCCCAGCCTACAAACCAGTGCATTCAGATGCATTAACAAAAGATCAAGGCCAGTTGTAAAAAATACTTGAACACAAGGCCCTTTTGTATCATCAGAAGATGATTGTGATCTAATAAGTCCAGCTCAATATCCACCTGAAGCACTCTCAATTTGCTTCTGTCCTTTCTCACTCTTGCTTTCTAGCATTAGGTCCACATCAACATCTGCGAGAAAGCTGCTTCTAATTAAACATGGAAATTCATATCTATCTCATGCACTTAATTCATACTGTGCTAGCATACACAATGCTGATAAAGTAACAGAAGTGATTCTAAACCACAAACTGCTAAATGGGGCCTCCTCTCCTTTGCAAAGTGTTGCTCTTTGAAGTGGCAGCATTTTGACTTATTCTGTCTAAGACTGTGCCACTGAAAATCTACAGTGAAATCTGTGTCCTATTGAATGGCAAAACTCTCAGCAACTTTAGCAAGGCCAGGAACAGATTTCATCCCCTGTATCTATAGCAACTCACAGTCATAAATTGCATCCATGGGACCTTAAAAGTCAGAAAGCAATGGGTGGCAATCATAATGAAGCTGTTTTTCCCAGGATTCTTAGAAAACAGTAGACAAATAAATAAAAATCCAGAATATTTTAACATTTCATTTCCCCAACCTCTCTTTATGAGCAGCTACAAGTCCTCAGAGTTTCCCACTGCCAGTGGTCAATGATATCATTACAGTGATTTTTCTACACCCTTCATTCGCTGGCCTTTCTTAGGGCTGTTATGGTTTCCTGTGGGCTTTGGTTTGATTTGTGTTTTTCTTGGCCATGAGCTGACCTGAAAATATGAGGCTATTTCAGGCAAAAAGTATCAAAAAATAAAATAAAGTATGTTTTTTCAACTCCTATGGCCGCACCCCCCTGCCTTCTGCCATTCTGCCCAGTTAGCATTTTTAAAACATGTTTTAATTTATTTATTATTTATTTGTGCATTCAATTCAAACTGCGGGACTACTCAAGGCAACCGAACGATAATTACTGAGGCTCTAATTTGACAATAGAAATCAGGTTCTTTCAAAAAGTGCTTCAAGTCTATGGGGCTGCATGAGATCCACCCAAGGGTACTGATGGAGCTGGGGAAAGTGCTCACCAAGCGACTTTCAATCCTTTATCCGCAGTTCTGGCTAACTGGAGAGGTCCCAGTTGCCTGGAAGTTAGCAAATGTGATGCCCATCTACAAGAAGGGCCAGAAAGAGGATCTGGGGAACCACAAGCCTGTTAGTCTGATCTTGGTGTTAAGGGTGGTTATAGAGCAGATTATCTTGAGTGACACCAAATGGCATGTACAGGACAACCAGGTGATCAGGTCCAACCAGCATGGGTTTACAAAAGGCAGGTCTTGCTTGACTAACCTGATCTCCATCTATAACAACATGATCCACTTTGTGGATAGGGGAAAGGCTGTGGATGTTGTCTAACTAGACTCTAGTAAAGCTTTTGATACTGTTTCCCACACCATTCTTCTGTAAAAATTGGTTACTTATGGCTTTGATGGCTGTACTCTCCCCCTGCTAAAAAACTTGCTGGATGGCTGAGCCCAAAGAGTGGTGGTAAATGTCGTTAAATCCATTTGGTGGCTGGTCACAAGTGGTGTTCCCCAGGGCTCACTACTGGGGCTAGTTCTGTTTAATATTTTTATCAATGATCTGGATGAGATGATCAAGTGTACCCTCAATAGTTTTCAAATGACAGCAATGTTGATCTGGAGGAAAGGAGACTCAGGGGAGACCTTACAGGTCTCTACAACTATGTGAAAGGAGGTTGTAGTGAGATGTCAGTCTCTTCTCCCAAATAACAAGTAATAGGACAAGAGGAAATGGCTTCAAGCTGCACCAGGGGAGGTTTAGATTGGATATTAGGGAAAATTTCTTCACCAAAAGGACTGTCAAGCACTAGAATAGGCTGCCCAGGGAAGTGGTTGAGTCACCATACCTGGAGGTATTTTAAAGGCATGTAGATCTTACTCTTAGGGACATGGTTTAGTGGTGGACTTGGCAGTGCTGGGTTAACAGCTGCACTCAATCTTAAATGTCTTTTCCATCCTAAAGGATTCTATGATTTTATAAATTCTTGCAAAAAAACACTTACAGAAGCTGTGCCATGACTGGTACATTGATTTCTCTTGTCACCAAACCAGACCTCCTCTTGCCACAGGATGCCACCTGACACCACAGCAAGGCATGAGTTTGGGCTGTAGGACCAGACCTCACCGTGATAACCAGAAGCACCTTCCTGTACTGCCTGGGTGTTCCTTTGGAGTTTTCTTTCCCTTTGCTTTCCCCATGAGCAGGCTCTGGAGAGATGGCAGGATTAGGTGACACTGCAACACATGCCAAAAGCTATCCAGCCTCTCTGTTCCTTCTAAGGAAACCTTCCAAGCTTGCCATAGTACAAATTGACATAGTATTTTAACAGACTGCCTATGTCTATGTTGACAGCCAAACATATAATTGAAGGAATATTCTGAATATTCTAATATTCAATTAGTCATATTTTTCAACTGGCATGAGTCTAACATTGTAATCATGACATTACAGGACACTTGCACAGTTCGATGTGGTCTTTTTGTAATAATATACAAGGCAATGGCTTCATTTTGTCCAACTGACAATCTAGATGGTGGCACTGAATCTAACTTTTTCCAGCTGCTAAAATGAATTTCATCATTCAATGGAGAGAGAAGGAAAAGCCCCCAAGTGAATTATATTTCTAATGCCTTGAAAGCTACACATAAACCAAAACAACCTGCCGCCTTGAACCCTGTAGATTTATCCAGTCCTTCTTGCACGTTGAGGTGCAGTCATGAAGGAAATGTAAACTATTAAGGATAAAACTACAGTTAGTGTGACTGATGCTACTTAGAACTGCATTCCTTCTTACTGAAGAAAGGCACATACTGAAGTCCAGACCAGCCTAACTGCTGAAAAACTACTTTGAACTAAATAAAATAAAATGATTCAATGAAACAGAAAACAACTTTGCCAGTGAGATGTGGGAATTGCAGAGTGCCAGATACTACAAATTTTGTGCACTGTCTTCTGATAGATTTGCAGGGAAAATCCCTTATGATTCCACAAAGAAGGTGAACATGAAAATAACCCTCCGATGCAACAGAGCTCATCAGAGTCATCATTACCCAGCGTAAACGTAAGAGTCTTAGAGGGTATCTACAACCTGGGTGATTCCTGGAGAATTTTAACACAACTTACAGTTTATGTTTGTAACCATCTACCCATAGCTTACTCTGTAACAAGAAAACACATGAAAGAGCTATTTGGACAAGGCGAGTGGGACAAAGGTCCCCCCATACAGCCAAACAAGCAATACAACTAGTATTTGGCAGCCCTTTGGCCCCACAGCCAGTCATTAGAGATGCACATCCAAATGACTATTCTTGCTGTTGCTCTTACTCGCCTTGCTTTTGTTCCCTACTCATGCTAGGCAGCAGAGGAGTCAAGGAAGGCTTAACATTGGACCATAAGCAAGTGTTCAAGTCATCTCTCCACTGAAAAGCCCATTAGGTCCTAAGGTCAGAAGAATCTCCCTTGTAAAACAAGCCAATACCCCTCAATTACCCCAGCACTGGAGCTGGTACTTTATGTCTTGTCAGTACTTGTCTTCCAGAACAGGCCTTGTCTGAAGACATTAGGAGACAGAGGACACCCTGCTTCTTTTAGCATTTTGTTGCAACACATAATTACTCTTCATTTAGTCATTTGCCTCAACTGCTCCAGTGACTCGTCAGAAAATGAGTGATACTCACCCACATGAATGCAAGCTCACAGGGCTTCAGAGAAAAGTATGCAAAGTTTTTTATCTCTGCTTTTCATCTGCAGCTGACTTCTCGCCAGCCTTGCTACAGCTGCTTTGATTTCACATTGGCCAGCTTCCATGCCATCTTTCACTTCTTTTGGGGAAGACTGTACTGTTTCACTGTGAAGGTGGTTTTATGCCAAGCTCCTTCTGTTCAAAGATGAAATTTCCCAAAGCGGTGCCTACTTCTCCATTCCTAAACCCTTCTTTGAAAACTTTGGTAATTGGCTTTGATTTTCTAAGATTTGGAGTATAAGGCATCTTCTGACAAGAGATATCAGGTGCAGGCCCAGTTTTAGAAAACATAGATCTTGTTTTCATGTCCCTAAATAGCAAATTAGAATTACAGGTTTTCATTTGTGGGCTTAAAGATCTTGACAAGAATGCCTATCCACTGGATTATAATTCCACATCATTTGGCAGCAATTGCTCAAGTTGTCATGAACAGTTTAAATCTCCACCAGTCACACAATTTGCTCTTTGGGAAGCAAGTAGCTGCTTAAAACCAGATGGCACAGGATCAAAATGTGAAGAGATATCCACATGGGACAAAGCTGGGTCTAGTGGAAATACTTATGAGACCTCTAAATGGTATCAGAAGTAGGTGCGTGTCACATAATGGTTCCACAACTTCATCAACTCGCTAAGTATTTCTGGACTTTAGAATATTACTCTAGAATGGGATTCCAAACTTTCATCTATTACATTAGATCTAATATATTAGATCCACCACCACAATGATCTATTTTAAAATATTTCATATGCTTAACCTTACCTCTGTGAGACACTAACTTTTAGAGTTAGCCTGGATTATTACCCTTACTGTAGAGTAAAGCTCTTTTCTGCTTTTCTGGGTTTTAGGCTGTCAGTTCTCCAGCCTCTAATTCTAGTGGCATTCTGCAGATTTAATTGTATTGACATCTGTCCTGGGTTCAGCTACAGCAGCCATTTTTTCTCCTTCTTAGTAGCTGGTGCAGTGCTGTGTTTTTGACTTTCAGTCTGGGAACAACGCTGATAACACCAATGTTTTTAGTTTCTTCTCAGTAATGTTTACTCCGACCAAGGACTTTCTCAGTCTCATGCTCTGCCAGGAAGGAGGGGAAGCTGGGAGGAAGCAGAGACAGGACACCTGACCCAAACTGGCCAAAGGGGTATTCCATACCACAGCACGTCATGCCCAGTATAGAAACTGGGGAGAGTCACCTGGAAGGTTGAGATCATTGCTCGGGTCGGGCTGGGTATCGGTTGGCAGGTGGTGAGCGGTTGTGTCCTTTTCCCTTGTTATTCCTCTTATCGTTATTATTGGCAGTAGTAGTAGTGGTTTGTATTATACCTTAGTTACTGGACTGCTCTTAATCCGTGGGAGTTACATTGCTCCAATTCTCCTTCCCATCCCTCCAGGAGCAGGGGGAGGAAGAAGAGGGGGGGAGTGAGCAAAGCGGCTGCGTGGTTCTGAGTTGCCGGCTGGGCTTAAACCACGGCAACATCTGAAGCAGCTAAATCATCAGGGACACTATTCAGCCACAATTGATTCTATAGTTATTTAGGAAAAAGCTTCTAAGCCCAAGGAAAAATAAAATACAGTCCAATACCCATACAGTAGTGTAGGAATAATGCATGGGGACAAAAGCTTTGGTGTGGAAATGCTTCTACTGGGGCTACATTAATTTAGGGGTCCATTTCCAGGGCTAACTTTGCTGTCTTGACCATTACACCTTGGTAATGACCTTTGTGGTTACAGAAGAAATTTGTAATGAAGTTGAGATTGGAAACCAGCTGTTTCACTTCTTAACCAGTGTCCTGACTTCTGATTTATCCTTCCTCAAAACATTCACTGCACAACACCAGTTTCTATCATCAAAAGTTGAAGCTTCAGGACAACTAAGAAATTGGGCTTTTTTTTTATTTTTCACAAGGATGGTAACTGAGTTGCACTCTTAATACTCTCACTTGCTAACTGGACCCCAGAGACTTCAACTCCCCACACTCCTGATGGGTAACTTCTATCAAGGAAATGAGCATTTCTCTGAAATCTAACAACTGCTGTGCCTGATCTGCTTCCACCCCAAAGGAGCTGCAGCACACGGGGGCTGGCTGACTAGGTGACGTTGCCTGACACTGGTTGCACCTTGGCCATTGGTAAGGCCTCCAGGACAGTGGACAAGATCAAGATAACAATGTACCCACCAAACAAAGTGGCCTCCTCCCCATCAGGCTCCTTAACACTGATGTATGGCAAATCAGGCAAGCAGCCAAAGCCTAAAAAAGGGCCAGCAGACTCTTATCCTGATCTTTTTATGCTGCTGTTGTCACTCAGACTTGGACTGGGTTGGATGGGCTACACACAACAACCTGACAGGGTGGAAACTTTGTAAACACCCCCTTTGATTTGCCCCTTTGAGTACCCTTGTCATCATCTACAGTGGAGGACATAAATTGTTAGGAAGCTGCATTAGGCTGATTAGATTTCCTTCACATCCTTACCTCTCTCCTTTTCACTCTAAGGTAGCTTACTGCCAATACAATAAGAAGTTGGAGGAAAACTTAATCTATCATTGCCTGCCAACAAAAACCTGTAGGCTGACTGGTACAAGTTTATGACATTTCCTGTATGTCTGCTCAAATTAGTGGCAAAAGATGTCCTACAAGCTTATTCACTGTAATTTTTTTACTGGAAGGTGTGATTTCAAACAATACTGAACATTTACATCATAGCAAAGAGGAAAGCACATCTATTCTATGTTTAATTTTAGGGATTACGATACTTCCACTTACTAAATAAGTTTGGGTTTTTTTTTGCACTGGCAACACCACAGAGAGGTAAGTTGCATGGAAATGACCATTTCTATGCCTTACAACGAAATTACAGTGTTTCAGAAGAAGCATGCAGGTTTATTGAGGGGAGGAGAGTGAATGTATCTTGTGTCCCCTCCACAGCTGGAGTGGTCATACAGCACATATTTCTGTGCCATGTGATGCTCTTCATCACTCTCAGACCCTGCTTGGTCACACAGCAGTGCTATGGTACGGTTAGTCTTTCCAGACATTGCTTTGCCAGGCACAGGTAGTGGAGGTTAGAGGAAACATTTTTCATGTGGTCTTTGAGATGTACTAAAGGGCAGTCTTCAAGGTGGTCTTAAAGTTAAGGAGAGCCACTTTTAAAAGAGCCATTGTTCTTTCCTGTAGCTGTAGGTGAGGGATTTGCTAGCACGACATTTCTATGATATGGGATAACATCTTCTCCTGTGGGAACTGAAGTAATATGACTTTATATGCTAAGAATTGTCCTTCAAAGGTTCATCTTCCGCTCCTGAGTCAGAAAACAACTGTGGCATTAAACATTACCGTCTTAGGGATGCAGTCTCTACGCCTTCAGTTCCCTACAGGCATGTTCTGTGCTAATCTAGGATAACATCATGTTACTACAATTACTGGAAAGCTTCACAGAAGTCAGGAAAAAAAAAATAAATCAGTGTTAAGTGAAAACAATCTTGAACTAACTTTATGCTACAGCATCAAAATGTTACAGATAGATTGTAATGACCAAAAGTGCAGAATGTCAGCTATATTGGAAGCCTCTGCTGAGTTTGATTTGTGGGTTTTTCTTCCTTCCCCTCCTCTCCTTTGGTCTTCTTCACCCCCACCTTATTTTTATCATGTCCCTTTAACCAGTGTTCTCAGAGATCCTCATTTGAGTTTGGTTCCTTTGGAACAGAGCCCTGCACACAAAATTATCTAAAGCAATCTTCCTTTTATTCTAATACTGACATTCATAATCCTCTAAGGACTTAAAAGAAAAAAACACGAATAATACCAATTATGGGAAAAAGGCTTTTATAAGCTGAAAAGGCATTTTGATCTGTTAAAATAAAATTTAAAAAAATCAGCCATTTGCGAAACATTTCCCAGGCTAATCCCCAGCATAATTCAAATGAGATGGTTTAGCATACAAAAAATAATAGAAATTCTTTCTATGGGATAAAACCACAAGGTTTTGTTTATTTAAAAAAATTGCAGCTGTGGGATAAAGAACTTGAGCTGTACCAAACAACCAATCTCTGTTCAGATATCTCAAAAAGTGCTTCCCCTCTCTTTTTAGTTTGCAATCATCTTTCTATTCGAAAATGAATGAAGCCCCAGAAATCTCAGTTGTTGATTATTTCAGATCTTTGAAAGACACAAGATCACTTGTACTCCCTTTAAGAGTACAGGAAGGGACAAAAAGTGATGCCTTGCACAAGAAAGAGAACATCCTCCTCCTCCTTCCCAGACAACTGTATTAATAGCCCTCTGCAAGCTATCTTCTGAGAGCAGGCTTATGTTGATAACTAATACTCTAACTCCACAACTATCCAGTTACGCCATTACGACTGGGAAGATGTTATATGTGTGGTAGGTATGATCCTCCAGTATATAAGACATCTTTAATTAAACTTAAATGTTTGTGGTAAACTGGTACATGAAAACACAACTATTTCAGAAATAGATCTAAAACCTAAGAACCATGGTTCTCCTCCCCTTTTCTATCTCCACTTTCACTCCAGTGCATATCAACATAAAAACATCATATTTGCAACTTCAGTTACAGGTTAATATTTGGAAAGATTTAGCTTAACTCCCTGCATTGCTCAAATTTCTACATTCCTCCATGTTCACTAAAAGAAATTATCGAACAAATAATAAACAAAATATTTAAGTCTTTTTCCACTTCCCTGAAGAACTGACTAAGAAGTCATGAGGTCTGGTAGCCATATGTTCCTTAAAGCTGGGACAGCTCTAAGAATCATGAATCTAAATGATACTTTTGTGTTGCAGTTTTCTTGTTCAAAGCAAAGAGCAGAGACCTAATCCATCCTCTGAGCACCTCTGAGTTAGGGTCAAAACTGGGACTAGGATTCACATTTCTCCAATTCTTGCTCTTGCTGCTCCTCTGCAGCAAAGCATGACTATCTTAGGGTTGCGCATTTGCTGTCAAATCATACATATTCCCAAAGCTCATGGACCCTCCAGCCCTGTCTCTCTTCTGCAACTGAAAGACTCCTCAAGCCCCACTTGGAAAACTCACGTGCAGTTTGACAGTGGACAAGTGATCTGAATCAACCAAGTTCTTTTGCATTCCTATTTGAGGAAAACATGGAAAAAGATAAAGTAGACACAGATGTGAAACTGTGTGATCCTTTCAGCGCCACCTCATGCAGTCTTACCACCAGCTATTGTTAGCACACAGGGACTAGCATGTCTCTTGCTGTCTGCACTCTGCTAACTTGAAACAACCCTCATATGAGGCTGGACAGCCTCATATGAGATTCACTGGGAATGTGGGTCCCTGTGGTGTCTTCATGGTATCTCCCACCCAAGTGGCAGGGTTGGCTGGCAGAGGTGAAGGGGTAAAAGCTGAGTTTTTCCACTTCATGCCCTTAAGAAGACTGTACTCATAAAGGATAAAAGAGAGATCAAGAGTTTGGACAGTGTCCTTTCCTATAAACTAAGCAACAATTCACCTTCAGTGCCAGTGAACTAAAATTATGTTGGAGGATCATAAATCTCCCATGTCCGTAGGTAGCTGTAAGCCATACCTATGCCTCTGGGGTTAAGTAGGCTGCCTGTGAATGAGTTGTCAGGAAACTTCAGGTCTGAATGCTGAAAGGGGATGGTGAAACCTCAAAAAAGCTGCCTCAAGCTACTTTTTACCTCTCACTGTTGGATCCAGTTTTTCCAGCTTTATTTGCTCTGTCCCTCTGTAATTCCCAAAAGAATATCCTGGTCTGCTGCCATATCTACTTCCAGTTGAAAGCCAGAATTTCCAAGGCACACATAAATTGAAACTTGTGGAAGCAACATTAACACTAGCTTTTCCAAAGTTCATGCTAAGCTATCAATGGTACAGACAGTAGCTGAAGTGAATATAAAACTAACGCATTCACTTTTCATTAACAAACTTCAAAACGGTTCATTTTTTTGAGAGGGCAATGTTATCATAGCTCTTTAAATCACATAGAAACACAGCATAGAATCACATTAGCATACTCTGGTAAATTATTATATTTCCTATATTCAGGTGAACATGGACTGCACAGCTGACAGTCAAACAAGTAAAATGTTTTAGCATTAATCTGTTTCTATTGAGTTGCATTAATATGTCTCAGAGTATTTGATATTCACAAATTTTACAACCAGTAGGAATATGGGCTTTCAACTTAAAGAAAAATGTGCTATTGAACTGGATAGCTGCAAAAAATAGCTAGAAAGTATAATCAGTGTTTTTTGACAAGGTTCAATCCTTCCAGTTTCATACTTTGCATTTCAAATTTTTAATCCAATCATATTATTATAAGACTTATGATTCCTGAACACTTAAAATCACACAAAGGATGCAGAAAGCTACTTGACTATGCAATTTCTTCCACCTCTTTCTGATGCTTCATTGCTATGGAGTAACCAGAAAACTCTCTCCTTTGTGCCTCTGTATACCACACACAACATAATATGAATCACAGATATAGTCAGACTTCTTTTTTCCCTTTACGTTTAGAAAATGCGACACACTTTGAAGCATAACTTTGAGGTCTTTAGAGCTCACTGCTCTACTATTAGCTTCATCTATAAATACTCTGCAATGAATTGGTTTCTAAGCTCTTACACCAAAAAAGCCCCCAAGCCCCCTTTAGACAATTTAAAATGCTTAAGATTTCTGTAAGTTCAACAGTCTAGGGAACATAAGCATGAGGAATTGTCCCCATCAAAGGCAAACAGATGTTGCTATAACCTTTTGAAAAAAACCTGCTCTTGGAAGTGTTATAGTAAATATGTAAATATGCTTTGAAATCTAATATCCTTCCTGAAGTGGAAGCCCTGGAATACAAGAGCTCTTTGAGAGTATGTTTTGGTTTCATGAGATCGTACATATGCGATACTGAGCTGCGACCAGCAAGCCCGAAAGTCATCGCTACCATACCCTCTTGCAAGAAGATTGCAGAAGGAGAGCTGTCCCAGTGAAACGAATGGATAAAGAACGTGTGTGCACTGTGACAGTATCCAGAGGCCTCTGACCAGGCATTAAGAATCTATTAGCCCAATGAGTAATCTATTACCATGAGTAGATGGCTTCTGCCTCAATGAAAATCATCTGAAACACTTTCTATGTGTCTTCCCATTTCCTTCATGCGGAGTTCCCTCACCTCACACAGCATTTCACCTGCCTGTTTCTGCTTCCAGCAATAAAAGATCTTAGAGCTGACATAAATTACATTGGCAGAGCAGTTGCACTGCTCTGCATCAGCTGAGCACCTTATGTCTCCCCTTCCTTTGAAAACAATTCATGTCACTACTGCTTTCACCACAGCAGCCCACACAGGCTGGTGGCTCTGATGGGTTTCCTAGGAAGGGGGATCATTAGGTGAGTCCCAGAAAATTACTGCCTTTCCCAGCCAGAGTCTGAATTGCGCAGGATTTCCTCCTCTGGCTGTCCTGCACTATCAGAAATCAGTTGTACTTTCTGTTTCTACTCTGAGAGAAATAAAATTTTTGTTCTTCTCCCTCAAAGGGTTCTGGCTCCAGTCCACCAGTACACTGAAGAGGACTGGGAAGTAGGAGCAGCCATTGGTCTTTGTCCTCAGGAGACTGTTTCTAATTGTGGAACATGGGTTGGTGCTGTTACAGTGAGTAATATCACAGCTGTGGTGCAGGAAAGGACATTTCTAGGCCAGGAGAAAAGCAGAATCAACTCAGATGTTTCACAGACTTGGGGAGTTCAGCAACAGCAGAAACACAGGTACTGGGTGGAAGAGATCACATGGTACTCTCCAACAGGAAGGCACAGGTTGATGAACTGCTTTCTGCCAGACCAGTGCACTGAAAAAGTACTCTTCAAGGGCGATATTTTGCTCCCACAAACAGCCAGTCTGAATAGTGGGTAGCTCACGATCAGCTTGAATGACTGAAACCAAATCATGTTACAAAGCATTTCATCTTCTGTTCAATTCATGTCTCATAAATTTGAGGCAGAGGATTCATAACCTATTCATTGCTTGTGAAGTATCTTCCACAAATATTCCTTTGGACCACCTCCAGGGAAAAGAGCTCTCTCATTTTCAGTCCTGTCTGTTAACTCCTTCAGAAACCTACAGACGACATCTGGAGAGTTTGTATTCAGAAAACTGTAACAACCCTTTGCTTTGTGGGTGTAACCCCAGAATTTCGAAGGGCTTTCTCCTCTGAGGGGTTGCAAAACTCC
This sequence comes from Nestor notabilis, assembly GCF_000696875.1. Lineage (NCBI taxonomy): Eukaryota > Metazoa > Chordata > Aves > Psittaciformes > Psittacidae > Nestor > Nestor notabilis. The sequence continues at coordinate 149,556 of NW_009940435.1, read as the reverse complement.
TCCTGTTCCTTGATAGGGTTCTGTGGATCATGCAGTAATGTTCATCCTGGTGAGAGCCTGGGCTGAGATGTGACCCCTGAGCAACACGAGGAGGCTTCTGGCAAAGTTCCCACCATGGCTCGTTCCCTGGCATCTACCCCACATCAGAGTTGGCCTGGAGCACCAGTGGGCAAGCCCCAAGGAGGAGCCAGGGGAAGCAGCTGCAGAAGAAGTGTGAAGAAGAAAAAACTATTTGGTTTTGCTACGAAAGAAAGCACAAGTGAAATGGGAAACACTTGATTTACTTAATCATGCTTCTAATTTTCATTATGGAAAGCAAGGGCAACATGGATAGCACTGCAAAAACCCATCAGAGACCAAAATCACCCAAACTCCAGCCTTGTCCTTTATTTTTGCCTTTTCTGCACTCACAGAGGGGCTGGAAATTCTGGTGGGAGAGGGCCCTCATCTGCACTATAATGATTTGCAGAGGCAGTCATCCAAAAATAATATTCTGGGTCGAGTTCCTGGAGAGGGACATTGGGGTTTTGTGGTGGGCAAAAGCTAGCAACAGTGACTCTGATCTGTAAAAATCTTCCTTCACCCCTTACACATTTATTGGCTTGTTTTCACACCTTGCTGTCTTTGAAAGATTATATACAGAAACACGATGCTGTCTGGAGCTTCAGATTTTTCAAAGCTTGAAGCAATTCCTTGCCTCCCCAAACATACAAAAAAGGTCATATCTGCCTCGATTTCCTTCCTAAATTTTTCCTTTTTGTTTTAGAAAGAACTGTGCCATTTATGCCTGTTCTAACATATCCCTCTTTACTCAACAAAAATGCCATATCTAAAGCTTTAACTGCCATATGTCCTATATAGACATATGAAGCATATTTCTCTTTTATTCATATTTTATTGGAAGCCTTACAAAGCATACAGAACAGATGCCAGTACATCAAATTCATCATGCCGAGCCTTGATTATACAGACCCCGAAGCCCCAACACTGCCATACAATCCTTCCTTTCAGGAAATAAAAGCCAAAGACCAGTTTTCCCGCAGGACCACTTGTGGGTATAAGCTGAAGCCCTTATTATCGGAGGTTCCTTGGATACGATTTAAAGTTTGAAAGTTCCTCATATAGCTGTTCACTCATCATAATGTACCTCTCAAAGTCTAGGCATGCTGCTAAAAGTAGGAACACCCGTCCAAAACCAGGAAAGCACTCAGCCAAATATCTGCTTCCAGCTTAGTAGCAGCAGCCTTCTCTTTTTCTCTGAGAGTGCAGCAGATGAGGAGAGAGATAAGTATACAGAGAGTGCAACATCCCAAATATCAACTACCAGAAGCTGCTACTATGTGCAAAGGAACTTCAAGCTATTCTCAACAAAACAGGGTTGTCACCTGAACCAAATCTACTTCGCAAAGAGGAGATAAAATAGTTCCTGAGAGCTTGATGTGCAATGCCATGACAAAACAGCAATTAAAAATAAATGAATAGAGGAGAGTCTCACTGGTCTGACATTTCCTCCTATAGTTTGTGGTGCAAATCAAAGCAGGCATGACAGCCTCCGAAATTTTAGCTTTATTTACATGTGTTTGGGCTGACCATGTTTACTCACTCGGGGTTTCACTCCACCACTTGTTAATGCATTTGGCATGCTCTCATGTAAATACATCAAGGATTTCAAAGGAAGGTCATTCTCTATTCCCCCCTCCACACAGAGGGAACATGCCAGAACTATGCTGAGGATATGGAATGAGATCACTCGAGATCAGAGTCACCATGGGTGGGTAACGATGAGGTTACCCCTATGGTGTGCATAGATGTATTCCAAACCCTCACTACAGTTACGATATATTCACAGGAACACAACAAACCCATCTTTGAAACTGTTCCTTGATTTTAAGACTACTTGCTGCTTTATGGAAACCATTCCTGCAGTGATTTTCTGCTGATGTAAATGGCAGCAAATAGAGGGAGAAAGGCAGCAGGGGGAGGGGTGGGAGTGTGGAGGGTGCAGGGTGGGGCAGGGAGAGGGCAGTAGGAATGGAGGAATACAGAAAAGAGAATGCAGGAAAGGACAACACAGGAGAATGATAGAAAACTAGGGCTCCACCATACATTTGAAAATGTAACTTCAGAACAATTCTAAATCCCTGTTTATAAATCACTGCTAGGAGTCAGCTGTGTGTGTAGATCCCAATACTTAACATGCATAGCCAGGTCAGGGGAGACTCTCATCAGCTTCACTGCACTCAGAATCAAACTCTATCAAGCCTTGTGCTACATTTTTGTTATTTAGAGCTTTTTGGTCAAACCAGATCTTCTTGAAACTCAGACAAGCACTGGAGGTTGCAAAAATCCCAGTTTCTTGACCAAAAAAGGATTCAGTCTTACACAAGTGAGGAGATACCTCTATCAACCATAAAGTGCTTCTACCAATTCATTTCCTCTGTGTCTCCAGGCTATTGCACTGGTCCTTGCTAAGGCAATACCCTGCAATGCATAAACGTCAGTTCTGATCCCATCTGACATGTATTTTTTCATATTTATTCTGTGCTGTTGTGGGAATAAAGTCTATGTTGGTTTTTAGCTTTATTTTTTAAAATTTATGGTAAAGAGCTGTCAATTTATTTTGCTTAGAATAGAGCTTTCTTTCTTTTAAATACATCTGGCTAGTTGGCATAAAATATAACTATAGCTGGCTGAATCCCTAGAGTTTAAAGAAATATTTCTGGTCACAGGGGATTTAGCTCAAAATTTATTTCAGGATTATGCTTTCAATGATTAAGGCAAAATAAAATCCATGCACACTTACTATTTTATATTTAAAATCTAGAAACTGCTTTGAAAAACCCAGCCATCAAAAATATATATTTTTTTAATTGTTTAGGATTATTGCTAATCTTTCAAGTTTTAATGCTGAAGTTATCTTTGTAGAAACTGTACATACCTGTGAAATGCCTGTTTGCATAAACCAGAAGGATTTGATGAAGTCGTACTTCAAATGTGGGGTTTTTTTATTTCTTTTATTTCTTTTGAAGAATGTACCACATCGGTAATTAGGATGAGATTTCTGAAAGCACTTAATTTTGCATCCAATTCTAGCCCAGTTCAATCCCAGTGGTGGCTTAAACGGGAGCAGTCATCATGGAAGACTTCTGAAAATTCTAAGTTGATCCCTACTGTTTCCTCATTTAGGTCATGATAGCTCCTTTTTTCCCAGCAACAAACTAACATTTGTAAGGATACAGATTTTCATGACTCAAGAACAATGCAAAATGGGAACTTTAACACCTGGGTTGATAAAAGCCCAGAAATACTGGGCTTTTACCTAGGCTTTGGTGCAAGAGACCAGCAGGAGAAGAGATGGCTGGTGTTCTACAGCTTACATGACAGGTTGTGAGCTGATGCAAAAAGGCGTAAATCCACCAAGACCAGCATTGGGGTTTTTTCAGTGAAGCTATGGCAGCTGAGCTTATTATGCCTAGCTTAGAACAAACCACTCAGTAAATTCTACAGAGCTTATGTTATTCAAGAGCAGCTGGTACATTTTGCCATGCTGACAATCCTGAGGAGACACTCCTACAGAGATCAGTGCAAAGCCTGTCATTGACTTTCACTGGTTCAAAGAAAGCAGGTTTTCTATGCTATGACAAATTTCAAAGCTGCCCTGTCCCACTGTCTCCATCCCTGTTCCTTCTCTGTTTATAGCCACCTCCATAGCCAACCCCAAAACCCCAGTGATACAGTGCACAGTAGAAGCACCGTCATCTATGTGCACTTCAACGAGTCAGCAGAAAGTGGATGGTCAGAAAGTCTTTTCTCTCACAGAACTAAACATCAATAGATCAATGTTAGATCAACACAAGCTTACAAGTGGGTAAGCAACACACAAATGTAAAAACCAGCCTTTCTTCTGATTTTCAGTGTAACACCAGTTCCCCTCCACTACATTCAGCTCCAAATATTATCTGCCAGTCTCCTTTCACCTAGCTCCCACTAGAGCTGACCACAACAAAGCTAATATGTCTTGTGACCTTACTGAAATGCACCAATTCAGCTGAATTAAATCTTTGTACAAAACTACCCAGTTCAGCTAAGGGGAACTTTTAATAGTTCTCAGAAATCCAAAGAGCAGTACTGAGAGGGAGACAGCACTTCCAGCAACTGGCAAAAATAGAAGCTCAGAGAAATACATCACACCAATCAACAGTTTGAGAATTGAAAAAATCATATTTAAATGCTAGCGAGAAGCAGCCACGGTGGCACATTCAGCTCTTTGCATCCCTTTTGGAACTGGCGTTCTATGTTTGTTGTTTGGCTTTTTTTTTTTCCCCTCTTTAGCTCAGGTTTGATTGAAAGTCATCTTAACTAAGCCCATTCACTCACCCACAGCTTCATAGCACAGTAGTTGTGTTTGAGAAGCACGAGTGGTTTTGTGCAGGGTTTGTGGATATATCCGCTGGGGGAAGGAAAAATTATTTTTAGACATATCCTGATGCATCATGGTGTTTATGTAGAAAATTTAAAAACAGTTGGTCAGAGAAAAATTGACTTTTACCATGTTAGCACATGAGTGAGAGCTGACTCACATTTTTATTATCTGAGTGGGTCTCATCTACTGGAACCACCATTTCCAGTACTCATATCTTGTACTTCTCACATCATCAGTTCTTCCTCTGCAAGTTTCTCCCACACGTATTTCAACTTTCAAGTATCAAGAATAAGGGAAGTGGGAACACCCTACTCATTCTCGTATGCAAAATAAACCACTATTCTGGGATTAAGATCTGAACAGCAGTTTCAGGATATAGATACTAGTCGGTTAACATATCCCAACTGCTTTCTGCAAAGGTGATGTGGAAGACCAAAGAGAAGCCCCAGAAAGCAAAGGCTGTCATATTTTTAACAGAGAAGCCTTTGCTAAACTATTTCAAAGAAAGGAAATTATGAGGGATCTCTAAGAGAAAAATTTCTTTTCATTGAGATATTTTCATATGAACATTAATATACCTGAGAGTTTTGTTGCATGAGACAAGTACTCACAGAATCATAAACCTGGATGACATCTGAAGACATCGTGTAGTGCATACTGCCATCCTAGGACAGGACCAGACCTATATTTTTCAGTTCTTCAAAACTTGTATCTAGTCCCTCTCATTTTCAGTGATGGAAATTACACCAACATCCCAGGCATTCATGTCCCAGTGATTCACTATTCTTACTATAAATTTTTTTTTTCCTAATGCCTATTTAAACCCAGTCCTTCTTGTCCTAACCACCACTGGTGTAAGGGCCAGAGTTTTTCTTCTAACATTGTGGCTTACTATTACGGAAAACAAAATTTTTAATAAGAGGAAATACCATTTTTTCCAAAAGATAATCCAGTGCTTGAGATTTCAAAACATGACTTCTTTTTTGCTTTGTTTTAATGCAAATCTTCTTTTTCTAGTTTTAGTCAAAAGCATTATGAAAAAAAGCTTTTTATGATGTCTCAGAAATTCAGTCCCAATCTGGTTATGCAATAAATCAGAAAAGGCAAACTATTTTCATGGTACAAGAGGGTTGATTTCTAGACCAGAATGGTTTCAGGAAAGTTAAACTTTGAGATTCTTATCTGAACCGAGCTATTTGAAGCTAGCCTGTCACTTGCTAGTAGTTTAGCTTTTTACCTCCAGAGACTTCAGTTTAATTCCTGGTTTAGGTCACAGTGAAAATGAGTTTGGTGGTTTGCATCCTAGTGGACTTCTGTCAACATTGAAAAACCACCATACAATCCTGCACAACTGGATATTTTTGCTTAAAAGAAAGCCTGGACTGGAATACCAGAGGTCACTACAAGTTGAGACAGAAGTGCAAAGCTACAGCTACACAGAGAATTTTGAACAGCACCTGACACAAAGTAGTCCAGTGACAAGGAATGGAAATTAACTGCTTAGTTAGCTTAACAGGCACATTTTTGTTTGTGCAAGCTCATACATTTCTGAATCAGTATCTTCACATATTAGTAAAACAATTTCATAAAGAGCAATGACAACAGAGAAACTGATCTCTGACATTGCACTTTCAATTAAATGGTTAGCTATATGCTTTACCATCATCCCCACAGAAATAATGTTAAATACTTTGTTGTACAAAAATATTTCTATATGAAGGTATGTATATTCAACAGTTTGACACTGTTGACTTCAAGGGAAATACAGAAAATAAGAAAAGACAGATAAAAGGGTGAGTTTTAGGTCAGAGTAGAGACTTACATTTACCATACTAAAAAAAATAAAATAAATGCCTGAAGTAAAATGAAAAAATACAAATAATAACCTTGTCTTTCACTCCTGTTGCCCTTTTCTCCTTCAATCACACACACACAAATTCGTTCTCAACTGCCCTGTAAACATAGACACAAGTGAAGTAGAAACACTCTCATATATACACAGTGCTAAACATGAGTTTCTTGGTTCACGTGTTCCAAAGCTGCAGATGACAACAATAAAAGAGCAAGCTTTCCTGTAACCCAAGGGACTAAGAAGATTTTCCACCAACTTTCCAAAAAAAGTTCATATCTGGTTTCTAGGCTAAAGATGAAAAGATTTTTTCCCTCCCATATGCAAATTAGAGGAAAACTGAATGGGAATGAACAGAGTTTTGCACATGGGGATTTGATGTCACTTCAGATACAGGCAGAATGCTGTGAATTCAATCATTTGTAGTGCTGGCATTTGCAGTACAATTCATCACTTGCTACAGGTTATGTTCCAAAATCTCCACTTTTATTAAATAAAACCAGAACAATCACTTTTTTTTTGTCCTCCCTTCAACCACAATTGCAATAGAAGGCTTGTATTTTGCAGGACCACATAAATGAATATAAAATTTGTTTTCCTGAGCTTGTGGTCTGCCTTAAGCAAGACTGAAGTCATGTGAAATGTCACATGCATCTCAGCAGAACATCAGCAATGAAGAAGAAGGAAGACAATAGAGTGACCCAAATCATCTTAAAAAGTGTGGCCCGCTCTCCAGTGATCAAGCAAAATTTAATAAAAACAAAGAAACAACACACATGAGAACTCTGGCACTGATTTTATAATAAATTCTAAGATGCAAATTTAAAATACCTACTTCTCTGGTGCTATCTATATAGCATCTATAGGGAGATATATCTCTATATACCTATATATCTATAGGGAGATTTCTGAAGAGTTCAAGGTACATGACACCTTGAAGACAGCTTTCTCAGCCAGTGAAATCAACTGCATGATACAGAAACCTAAAGAACATGTTCCTACATAGTTTTCATCTACGCATTTGATTTACAATATTAGTACCTACAGCCTACAGAAAAATGTCAGTTGTGGAGCTGGATCAAAATCCAGCTCTTCAGCCCCCTTATAAAGTGGGCAACAGTTTTGATGGTGGGGAAAAAAAAAAAAGAAAAAAAAGAGAAAGGATTTACCCAAAGGTAAAATCACACAAAAATATAATAGAAATGAAAGACCTGACAGAAAAGGGAAACCATTCAAAAGCTATAAGCACTGCCAGGAAAAATGACTCACAGGGTCTTCACGCCAGTGCTCCTAGAACAGAAGGGAAGATAAGTAACAATGCGAAAATCACCTCTCCTGAGAGTTAGAAAATAAAAGGGTACATACAAATCAGAAACAAAGAAATACCCTCAAAGCATGTGCACTGATATAGGACACAGAAAAAGCATACCTGACTTCTGCAGGTGAAATAAGAGTCAGAAGGACAACTGATTGACAGGTAGCCTATGAATCTGTATAGGAATAAGGAGATCTCATGAACTGGAAAATATGAATAAAAGTTAACAGAGTCACTTATGGATTACACTATTATCATTTAATAATTTGATTCAGAGTAAGACCAATCAAAGTTACTTCCAGCCTTTTGCATCCATCAGTATTTGCTGTCATCCCCATGAGGCTCAGGTACCAGGATTTTACATTTTTCAGAGAATGGTCTAACGAATGATGTGCTTGATTACCTTAGAGGAGGAGAAAATGAAAACATGTGTGAGGACTGAAGAGTGCTTGGAAAAATGGCGTTTAGACAAGAGTTGGCAGTGTTGATCCACATAAGAAATCTCAAGCCCTAGCACCTTCAAGGGATGCCCTACATAGATTTCCCTAGAGACTTCAGCTTTTTGTGAGGCCAATTTGTTTTTCAGTCTACAAAGTCAGTTGGTCTGATATGATGAATGAAGAACTGCATCATTTGATGGTTACTGATAATCGTTCGTATTTTAGGATTGGATCAGTTTAGAAGTGAACAACTGATGACTATAAATGACTTTTTATTAAGTCACAGATGTACCAGTATGGTTCGTGGTACTGAATTTTGTAGTTATCCACTATGTATCAGACAAGGACAGGTAAAACAGTTTCCATTCTCAGCAACAAGATTAACGAATATATGGAAACAGTGAAATAAAAGTTAATGTAAATGTAATGAAAGTTAAAAACTATACATTATTCTATTTTAAAATAGGAACACAAGAAAGCAGAGCATGGTAAACAAGTAAAATATTCTTAAAATGAAAGGCTCTTAAAACCCTCTTTGCTGCAAGAGCAAAGGTTCTACATAGTTAAAGTTCCATGTTTGCTGATGTCCACCTCAGAAACACTAGAGATCAGCTTGATGCATTTGAAGCAGCTGATCACAGTCCCATTAACTGTATATAAAGTGTGTACACAATGTAGGAGTCTGCATCTAAGCAGGTCTTATGCTGTAATGCCTTTGAGGGGAGGACTGGCCCCACTAGCAAGTTCCTGCTCCTTAGTTTATAATGCTGTTTAAAACATTTAATTTTGGATGAAAACTAATCAGAAGCCCTGATTCTTTTGGAGCATTATATTCCTCACAGTGATTTTTTTTTTCTGCAAGAACGTAAATTACCAGATGCAATTTCTGCACCATATTCCAATTCAGACAATGACAGCTTGATGAAGACCTACATGCACTTTTGGTTTGCTATATCTTTGTTACTGACAATGTCTTGCTGTGCTGTCATTTTCAACTCAGAATTAGATGCATTTCAGTAACTAAAATGTTCTTAAGTGTGTTCAGGATCTTCAACAATCTGTAGCACATAGGTCTTAGGCTTGTAATTAAATCATCATGGTAAACTTACTTCTGTTTGGATCCCATTAAAGTTAATCTTACTAGAGTAGCCTGCTTCCAAATACAGTACAAATGTACATCCAGTGCAATGATCAGATAGTAAGTTTAAAAAACAGAGGAAGTACTTTCTCACAGAACACATTATTAAATTGTAGATCTCACTGATACAGGAGACTTGGGGAGTCAGATAAAAAAAAAAGGACTTCAGATAAATCCATGGACAATACATTTGTCAGCGGCTATTACAAACAGCAGTGCAGACTGAACCTCTGGCTGAGAAAGTACCTGTGCCCCTGACAGCTGGAACCTGGGAGGTGTTGTGGGAAAATACAGTGCTACAACTGGCACCCATTAATGGCCAGGCTGGAGACAAAATACTGGCCCAGGAGGACATTTGGTTGTGACTCAGCACAGCAACCATTATGGCTACTAAGAGAACTGAAATAAGGATTCTCCAGTGGGAAAGCACTGCATATATAGGAAGGACAACTGATATAAGACTTTGTTGTTAATCTAAATTAACAATGATCAGTTGGACATTTGTGCCAATATGCCAACAATGTGCACTCATATCCCAGAAAGTCAGCCATATCCCCAGGCAGCTTCAAAAGGAGCATTGCCAGCAAGTCAAGGGATGTGATTCTTCCCTCTGCTCCACTCTCATGAGACACCACCTGCAGTCCTGCATCCAGATCTGGGCCCCCAACACAAGAGGGACATGGACCTGCTTGAGTGAGCCCAGTGGAGGCCATGAAAATACTCAAAGGGCTGGAGCACGTCTCCTTTGGAGACAGGCTGAGAGACTTGGGGTTGTTCAGTCTGGAGAAGAGAAGGCTTCAGGGAGACCATGTAGCAGTTTCCAGTACCTAAAGGGGGCCTATAAGAAAGATAGGAACAAACTTTTTATCAGGGTCTGTTGTGACAGGACAAGGGGTAATGGTTTTAGTCTAGATAGAAGGAACTTTACCATAGTAAGGAATTTTACAATGAGAGTGGTGAAACACTGGCACAGGTTGCCCAGAGAGGTGGTAGATGCCCTATCCCTGGAAACATTCAAGCTCAAGCTGGGTGGGGCTCTGAGCAACCTGATCTAGTCAAAGATGTCCCTGCTCATTGCAAGGGGTTGGACTAGATGACCTTTAAAGGTCCCTTCCAACCCAAACTATTCTAAAAAGCCTTAGAGAAGCAGCAAGAGCAGTATCTAAAGGAAAATATGCAATTTCAAGTAAAAAAAAGAAAAAGAAGTTCACAGGCATGTGCTTTTTCCTCCTGTCCTGTTCAGGGGAGCAAGTAGTGGTATATAAACACACAGTTGCATAAAATCTCAACCTCTCTCCATTCTTAGTCATTATGGAAGTGATAATCTTTAAGCTTTATGCCTCCAGACCATAGCTACAACCTCAGGAAGAGTTGTCACATTGCATGTGACAAGCCTTGTCTTCAAGACAGGACGGATTATGGCAAAACTTACAATTAGCCCCACTATTACTGGCTGCACACCTCCAGCTAGAGTCAACAAGAAGAAACAGGATTGCAACTACCTGGATTTCCCAAGCAGTCCCCTCTTTCACTGCTCAGAAAGACAGGAGGTGATTCCATAGGATGCGGGACATTCAGAGAGAAACTTCAGTGATGACAATCAGTTTAGGTGCAGAAAGAATGTCCTAGAGTGTAAGTTCAGTAACATTGTGTTCCAACATGTATTAAGATACGTCAGTGTGTCTCTCAGTAATTATGTTAGATGAGGACAAGCCATGTCTGCAGTGACTGAAAAAAATCACACATAGAATCATAGCATCAACTAGGTTGGAAAAGACCTTTAAGTCCACCCATTCCCCCAGCACTGCCAAGTCCACCACCAAACCATATCACTAAGGGCCTTGTCTACATGGGTTTGAACATTTCCAGGTATGTGATTCCACCACTTCCATTACAGATGACAGTTATACTCCAATCACAAATGCAGTAAACTTTATTTACCCCACAGAATTCTACAGAGGCAAGAGAAGTCTGGATCTGCACATAAAATCACTCAGATAAACACCCCATCCTGCTTCTTCACAACAACTTCTCTTCTAAATTGACTCCCTCAGCCATTTCTTAATCTAATATCATGGCTTTTTCAGCGTCAATGGCATAAATCCATAAAATGTACCTCCACATAAACTATTTCAGTGCAGACTGGATCTTAATGTGTCAAATTAGACAAGCAATTAGAATTTTGTAGGCTTCACTCCCAGTGATAAGAATGGCTGAATGAGCAGGATGCGGAGGAACTGGAGTGTTATGATACTTGTGTTCATCTTTCTGCAATTACAGGGATGAATTTAGATGAAACCATTTTGCTCTCTGTGGCTTTAATGAAGACCACTTGCCTTGCCTAATCAAAAAACCAAAAAGCATATATTTGAGAACCAAAAATATCTTGGTTTAATGACGCACATAGGCAGAAGTTTCTAAGTGGGTAAACTTCCTTGCTGCACAGCCCCAGTGCACCTGTGCAACAGCTGGATTTAATCTATTGAGGACTGTATTTCAGAAACCCTTGCCAGATTTTAGGCTGGAAACTGAACAGTGCCCCACCCAGCCATGTTACAGTCCACAAACTTTTAACATTTCAGTGAGGGTACAACGATTGTATTCTGTGGGTTAAAGAAATCCAGGGATGATTTATGTGTCGCTGGGAGTTTAAAAAGGAGAAAAGAAAACAAGGCAAATTCAGCTGACAAGAAAACCAACTAACTATTTGATTTAGCGCAGTGAACAGAACACTAAACTTATTGATAAATGCCATTGACATTTTTGCTTGATTCATTACAGAACAGATATGTACAAGCAGGATTGTGATCAATGCCAGCTAAGTTAATAACATTCATAGCTTCATAAGAGCTGTATTTCCTCCATATCTTTCAACAGTTACATATCTTCACAGTCTGCATCAACAAAACAGAAATGTAGACATACAGATCAAATACTCTGCCTAAGGGCTGAGCACAAATAACTATCAGCCAAATGACAGCACAGTAAATAAGCGAGGCTCTGAAGCCTACAGACTTTCGCAGCAGTGATTTAGGAAATTTATCTTTGGTCACTTTTTTTTCTTTTTTTTCCAACTCCCCCTCCAATCATGGGCAAAATCTTGATACCACGGACCTAAGTGGAGCCAGGTTTTTAACCGTTAGCCTTACCATACAAATTCATCTGTTAAACAGATGGTATGAGGTCAGGGTATGATCTCATACCTTTTTGGGCACAGTATCAAACCCATGTGATCACACCCGAAGCATCTAAAGCAAAGGAGCTGGATGTGACAAGACCACCTGAGCACCACTGCTTCATCATGAAAATGAGCTGAGCTATTTTCTAATCTTGCAGAAGGCAGGTTTTTCAAAAAAGATTGTAAAGATGTTGTCTTGCCTTCTCTGTAAGCTCCGAGCCTCCGTGATGCTATTCCTAACGTTTGGACATGCTTCATGATACACTACCCCTTCTCCCTTCTGTTTTTGAAGCTACTCTACTAGCATTGAAGATCACTAGACTGATAAGTGAAACACATTACAATAAAATTCACCAAAATTGTTACTGGAAAAACAAACTATCTGTGATTAAACAATCAATTTATGGACATCTGGAAAAGGTATTCCACAAACTGTGAATCTAATCTAGTGACCCTTTCTACCCATCCAGGTGCTAACGTTGCTCTATGCTTTAAAGGAGCATCTTAATACTGCTTGGTAATATTCTGCTTTATATAGTTGGTGGAGGATTTGTTTTCTTGACCTTGCTTTTCCATCAGCTACAGATCAACATCCTATCTCACTCTGTGGCTCAGAAGACATCTGATATAAAGCAAAGCTACTCCTCAAGAGACGCTGATGAAAGCTTATCTCACAAGCCCTGACATCCATCTAGGGGTGGGGCCCTGGATTGTGTTCCTTGTTTTGGGGCCTAATTATGTGTGACCTAAAGAGCCATTACAACCACAGAAATTAAGACTCCTCCCAAGTCCAGTGACCAAGACCTAGCTGTGGGAGAAGCTCTGCTTTAGATCAAACAGGTCATTCAAGGCTGAATAAAGTGGGAACACTTGCTTTCATTTTAATGAGCGAGAGGGAGGGAAACTAGCTGCAGTTGAGGTGAAGCAAGTATTTTTTCTAAAAGTTTTGCTGAACTGGAAAATCAACTTTTCACAAAGCCCTTAATCAACACAGGCTTTCATGTTAAATACAGATGGATAAACCCCCCTATTGTATATAACCTTTTTTTTCCCTTAGAAATACTATTGTTTTCCTCCTTTGTTCCACTTTTTCCCTTGAATTAGCTTTGCTTACACTAAATTAAATGTTTGAGCTTAGACACAGAGAGGTGCAAGGTAAGTCTCCTAATCCCATAGTCCAAGTCAATCTATGGAAATTAGGAAACCTTCTCATTTTAAAGATTTATCATTGAGTTTCAGTTAATCAACCACAAAAGAAGGATCTCAGCCTGCATATGATTTAATGCTAAAAGGAAAAGCAACTTACCAGAAACACACATTTGAAAATATATGAAAACCTCAATCCTCTGCCCGAGTAAAACAGTAGATCTTCAACTTGCCAAAGCTGTGGGGTGAGAAGACGAAATCCAGCTCCCGCAGTGTGAGATTTTGTGTACATCAATTACATCTGGAAACACACAACTTGTTGTATTATTTGGAGGCTGAAGGTTTCACCACAATAGAATGCGATAGGGTCTTTCTCTTGGTGACAAGCCCTTTCACATGCCCTTGCCCTGAAATGAAAGGAATGCCAACACATCGAGTCACTTCTGCATCTCCCATCACCATATTTTTCTTTCCCATGCTCGTCTTGGCCAGCTGTTACATTGTCCCAGCTCATCTTTATTTGAACAGCTTGATGGTATTCTGGAGCAGCAAGGCAGCCCACCAGGCAATTCCCATCCTGATACACTGCTCTTGCTGATTTTGGCCATATTTCATTCCACAGATTTACAGGGACAGACAAACAGCTGACTGACAGACAGATAATTGGTGGATGATAGAGCTCTGCAAGTAAATTCAGATTCTATTCTTTATTTGTTTGTGTTTTAGTTCTTGTCAAGGGCTTTGACGCAAAAATCAGCACATTTGCTAACATTACTTCCTTAACAACAAGCTCTGCAGAAATTCCTTTTGCAGAAATTCCCAGGAAGCAATTTCAACACAGCTTTATGCAAATCTCACTTTTAAATGGCAGCTCTGATTCTTCTACTCACCTATGCATTCATGAAGCAACTTGTGATTTTGACAGACTGTTGCTTGGATGCTCACCATATTTCAGCATATGTGTGACTTCTGTATTACAGTGCTACTTGTTTGCTCAAATATTTATCTTAACAATACCCCTGAATAATTAAGAATTGTTATTAATTTCCTATCTGTAAAACAGGAAGTTAGGCTCAGAGACATTAAGGAACAGATACTCCCCTCCTTTCCCACCAACCCCATGATAAAAGGCAGAGTACAAAATCTAACGTTCTTGAGGTGAAATATGGACTCTCATAACCTGAGCACAACTTTCACAGATACACTGACTAGGTAAAACATGTGTCAGTACAAAAAAATAAATATATAAGTACCTAAAGTTTTTCCACTATGCTTACACAGGACTGCAAGCTTCTCATCAGAAAAGAGTCTTTATTCTTAGCTCATGGAAAAACTTGCTTGGGAATCACACACTAAGAGGAGGCCTTAGGCCTAAAATCCCTTCAGGAATCTGAGCATACCCAAAACACACTTCCGCTGTTGAGTTCAATACCAAACACAATAGGTTTTGGTTTTAGCATCTAAAGAAAACATTCGCATTTGGTAAACCCTGCAAAATGAAACCATAAATAAATGAGCAGGTTTGAATCACCTGAACAAAGCTTTAGATTAAATCCATCCTCGAAAAAGATGATGACAGAGACAATTTCTAAATGTGACAGAATTCAGAGTAAATAACAGTACAAAGCCCACAAAGAACAGTCTCAAAGGTCTATGCAGAGAGGAACAATAGTGACCTTCCTACACAATATTGCCAATACACAAGGGCACATCTACATGGCTCTGAGCTCACAGCTATTTTGGAGGAAACTCCCAGTGAATTTTGCAATAGAAAGTGTTAAAATAACACCTCTGCCTTCTGCACAAATGTCATAAATAAAAATTATTCACTTGACATGCTTCAGGTTCCACCTATATCATTAGCCATTAAGGAACTTGCATGGTCAGTGTTGCCCTTGTCAAGTACAACAGAAATCCACTGCAAGAGTATTATGATTTCAAGCTCATATTGCAAAGGAGGTAATCATAAACAAGTAAAAGGAGAATTATAGCATTAAAAGACAAGCTGAAGTGCATTCCCAGTGTTGGAGGCCCAACTGCTACTGCAACTTTATATTTAGCTCTGTTCACCCAACTCACTGCAGTTTATGCAAAACTTTGCAAAGTGAGTTCACAGAGGATGGACAATGTTCCCACTTTGGTTCAATAGCATATTCAGTAGAAAACAACTGAAAGGGGGAGGAACAGATTGTATAGTCACTTCTTTTGGGCAAGTCTACCAATAAAAACACGCCACACTGCTGTGTGATAGTTACACTATCAGTGACTGTGTGTCCGGAGAAGGCAATATAAATGGACAGATTTGAAACCAGTGAAGCTGTGCTGAAATTCAATCTGCCCCCAAAGGCTTGCTTTACCTCTCTGAAGTCTTCATTCCCCACAACACTGCCTTTTATAATCCCTTACAGAAAACCTTAAACATATTACCTTCTACTGTGAAATGCAATGAATCGAGTCCTGACACTGAGAAACAACTGCACTGTGCCTTCTATTGCTTTACTCCAGGGGTGTGATAGTCACAATTACTGCTTTACAACAGTCCATCTTCCAATTTCAGGAATGGCTTTCATCTCTGATATGCTGGGAAACCACAAAAACTGT
The DNA here is from genome assembly GCF_000696875.1 of Nestor notabilis. Classification (NCBI taxonomy): domain Eukaryota; kingdom Metazoa; phylum Chordata; class Aves; order Psittaciformes; family Psittacidae; genus Nestor; species Nestor notabilis. The sequence goes on along the minus strand of NW_009940435.1, from coordinate 133,466 downwards.
GAAAATGTCTGTGAGAATTTCATACCCAGATACTGTTAACTATTATCTAAATTGACTCATGCAGACAGAAGTTTACCCCTTCACTACAACCTCAGCCTTATCTAAATCATCTAAATTGAGCTAAAATCCTTCTTAAATGCAAATGTATATTACATCTTCCATAGTTTTATCTGAATGGGAGACCACAGTGCCATTTGTGCAGAATAAATGTGATGGGGCAACAACTGCTTTGAGCTGCAGCTTCAGGCATGGAGCAAGACCCATCCCACAGAAGAATAAAAAGCTGTTAGCTTCAGACAGCACAAGGCTGCGTTATCCAGAGGATGCAGGCACTGTAGGGATGGAGCCATATAATACTGATTCACTGGCCACACAATGGTGTGACAGGATGTGTTACTGACCCAATGCACTCACCATCATGCTGTTCATTCCCAAAACAGGAGACCTAACTCTTGTAGAAAATTACTGCCAGTCTGCAAATTATATGCATCCACTCATACAATTGTGTTCAATATTCAAAAAACATTAATTGGCATTAAGAAAAGCAGATCACTTTGGGAAAGCCCTCCCTCTTGCCAGAAGAGAGATATCTTCTCTCAGCTGCAAGCCTTACCCTCAGCACTCCAGCTACTCATCACGCCGAAGGTTCAGTTGCGATGGATGTAACTTGTATGGGCAACCATCAGCCCATGTCATTGTGCTTCCTATGCAGCTGCTCATAACTTTAGGCCTCTCAACAGCAGTGAGCCTTCAATCAAAACAAATTGTTTGTTTCTTTCAAACCGCAAGAAGAAGTCTGGTTTCATCGTTTGCTTTGGCTACGTTGCCTGAGTAAAAACACACTATAATGCTAGGAACTCCACTCAGCTCTCTCCAGAGCTAAAGCCATGCGGTTGCAGTTTACCATTCTGACTGACAAAGCAAAATAATTCACAACTGCTTTTGAGGCTGTCGCACTCACCAAGGAGAACATCTTTTTACACCTTATTCGCATACTGAGCTCCCACATAACTGCGAAGGTGAAGATACTTGCTGAGGGGTTTTGGAGGACGGCTTGAGAAAGGGTTTCCAAGGATGGAATAGTGCACAACATAGGGATACTCAAGCTAGCAGAGGAATGGAAAACCACCCAGCTAGCACAGTGTGGGGCTCCCCAGGCACCAGTTCACCCTGTCCCCAGCACCCAAGCCTCCTTGGCTCATCCTAGGCTGCACTGTAGGGTAGGCATACTTGGGGGAAGCAATTTGCTTTCACTATTCTGGCAGCAGTTTGGGAACATAAAGACAAATAACCTTTGAAAACCTTATTTTCTGACTTCATGCTCCTCCTGGCTGCTGGAAAAGCTACCCTGAATCCTCCTCATTCTTTATGCTCTGCTCACTAATGTTGCTGCCTTTGCCCTCCACAGTCCCCAGCTCCCTGGCACATCTTCTTATTGTAAAAAAGAGCCACCAACAGAAACTTGTGATAAACCTCAGCGTGGGTCCAATCCCAGAGCTAATGGAGACAGACAAAAATTATACTGAACTGGGACAAATCTGTAAATTTAAACATCCATCTTTTGTATCATCTAATGGTATGTCAGAAGTTCGTAACACAGTCTGAAAGAGGGTAACACAATGTTGTTTCCTGAGACCGGGAGGGACTGGAGCCAGTGACCCAGGAGGTCCCATCCCTTCCCATGCTCTTCTTTTCTTTCCATGCTCCCTTCTTGCTGCCACACATCTAAATTTAGGCTGTAAACTAATTTTAACTGTAAGGGGCATGGGGTTGACTCTTTTGAGTGTCTGACACTCTGTAGGAGCAGGGTAACTAAAACACAAATGCTTATGTAAATTCATCTTTGATTTTGTAATCAATTTAGTTCACTAATTTGTTGCAGGGATTGGCTGAAGTAACATGCCAGAATTTTTACTGCCTCTCTGCCATAAAACTGACAAGCATAGGTTTTCTGGTTTTGTTTTTACTTCCTTTCAAGTGTAATAGCTTCCCTTTTCATAAAATGCCAACGTATTCTTTTAAAACTGTCAGGCTGCCATCAACCTGGGCATGATCCAGTGCCAGGCCATAGCCAGACAAGATGAGTTACAAGGTAATCTTTTCTCTGCCAAACAATACAAAGATATTGGCACCTTTCTCATGGCTGCAAATCAGCTCAAAGGGCTACAGAAATCAAGAAAAACCCAAACAAAACCCAAGAATCACTTCTTCCTCTTTTCAGTGTTTGCCTTGCAAGGAAAGTGGCAATCTGCAAGAAGCCCAATGTTTTCATTAATAGCATGCTGGCTTCTTCCCTTTCTCCAAGCCTTTTCTTCCACAAAAGTCCTGTATATGATTTTAATGAAATTGAGGATAACTCCCCCCTCCCTCCAAGTTACACACTGGATTCCTGAAGACTGGTTTCAAGGAAATGCTACTCCCAGACGAAATACAAAGCAGCTGCACAACTTTGGCAGGGAAGTCTGCACGAATGCCACCAAAAAGTGAATCGCTGTCTCAGCCTAACTGGAAGTGTATCAATATTCCTATTCAGGAAGGCCATGCAGCAGTGGGGACTGTCCCTTACATCATGTAGGAAAAAATAGTTCACAAGGCCACACAGAACTGGAGTATTGACCCCATTTTTTCCATATGACTGACATGGAAAATGAGGGTTTGCAAAGTCCACCAGCTGGTAAATTAATGCATCGGCACAGTAAGAATTTTTAGACAGATCCTTAAAGCAGTTATAGTTTCATGCGATTTTGAGACTGCACCTATGTTCTTTGCTGCTACAGTCCCTCCAAATTCTTGTTGCTTTTAAGTGATTTGAGATGCATGTGGATGGTACAGAACTCCCACTTTCTACCTCCATCCTTCACCTCAGATTTCAAAGGAGGATGTGTCAGCCTCTTAATTTCACAGTTCTGAAAGGGCATCAAAAACTGTGATGAAAACAAGTGTCTCCATCCAGTACTTTCTATGACTCTTATCCTAGTAAACACATAACCAGTAGCTTTGCACATGCAGAGAATGAGTAGGGATTGCAAGAAGATCCAGTTAGTGCTGCTGAGGGAATTTTCTTTTTTTCTTTTAACAACTTTAATTGCATGACCATAAAGTATACAGTTAGCCCAGCAACATCAGTGCATAAACCCTTTCTCATACCGATTCACTGAGCAGCATGGTACTACGGTTGCCAAGCTGAGAAAAGTTAGCCTGGGCTCTGACTGAAGTCAAGCTGGTTTTAATTTGGCCTGCGTAGCACCACCAGGAATAGAGATTCATGAAGCCAAAATTCTGCCCTCAGCTCAATGTGGACAACTCCCTGTTTCTAATAAGGTAGAACAAGGGTAAATTAAAGGCAGGATTTGCAGTCACAGTAGCAAAATAGTTAACAATGCCAAGACTTATTCCAAAACTGAGACAGCCGCACACTTTGGCAATGCCTGCAGCAATAAAAGCAGTAAATATTAATTTCTTTCACAAGAGCACGCATATAGGGATATGTTATCAGGTATTTGCTGATAATGGTGTGTTATGGAGCAATAATGGTATGTTATGAAACAATAATAGTATGGAGGAAAGGTGAAATTTTTTCATAATGACTTTTCCAAGTAGAAATGTCCTCAGGAAAGCACTGGCTTAACTAATGTTACTGATATTTATTGATATTACTGATAACTACTTACTAGAACAAATATGCATGTGTATCCACATACACACCTTGCAAAAATGCCCACACAACAAGTGTAGCATCCACACGCATACTTTTTGAAAACTTGGACTATCATTAGTCGGCTTTGGGCTCAACACAAATGATTTAGCAATAGACAATAGCCATTTAATAAAGGATTTTGCCAACATATTATCTTATATTATCTCTGGGAAACTTGAATAAGAATTTATGGCAGTAGGTTACAGCTCCCCAGCCTTGTAAGGGTACATAATACTAGTAGTATTCACAATTCTAGTGTTTGTATCCCTTAATCCAACACAAGGTATCATTAGAAATTTAATGTTTGCAGTCACATTAGAAATCACAAACCCTGAAGCATGCATTATTAGAGAGATGGTAGTTGAATATCAAACACATTAATTTTAAGGTATGAAGTTTAAGACAAGCATGCAGAGGATGATAGTAAAACTTTCGCAATACTACAGCTCAACTGTTCCGGAAGCATGAAAAGAATGATTAAAGAAAATAAAAAAGAGAAAGGTGATACAGCTCACTGAAAGCATGAAGTGATTTGGGAGTTTGTCTAGTTCTGCCTAGGAAGCCAAACGAACAACTCACCAAGGGAAAACGATATCCAGTAAGGAAAGGAAATCAGACGAATACACGATTTACACACCGTCTAGATAAGAGATATTTACCTTCAGATAACTTTAAATTCAACTACTGAAATCAAGTATTTCCGGTCTCCAAAACTCTTGTGACTTAGACCAACATCTTAATAGCTCTAATCCATGTAGTTGGAGATGAAAAAAGAAAGAAAAAAAAAAGAAAATCAAACAGAGCTTGAGGTACATTACACTCCAACTTGGTCTGTTACTGGATACACACCAAGATAAGGTATATTCAATAAGGAAGTCCTTGGTCAGTCTTCTGCCTATAGAGTACTGCAAACAAAGTAGCCCTCTTTAGCTTGCTTAGTATATTTCATATGAAATGTTTAACTAGAAAATGGAATTATATTAAAAGTAAATTTCCAGGGAGAGTTGCACTTTGGCTGCACTCCAAAGCTCAGTGCAAAATATTAGATATGCAAGTTATGATGATGGAGAAACCAAATTTCCACTTTTAAATTTATATAGTATAATTAGTGACAAATCTACACAGAAAAATATTTTAAAAATACTTTAGTGGTTAAGCAACACCTTCCTTTCTGATGAACTAATGCTATTCTTTACATCAAATCTAACCTCACTCGGTAGTTGCTTTTGATATCAAAGTGAAGCCTAGTGCTATGAAAGAATATTAAAGCTGGTGTAAAATTTAATTTTACATGCTCTTTAAAGCATCTTGAAAAAGTTTTAAAGGTTGTCTTGATACTATTGGAACCCAGCTTCTTTGCTTATACATGAAAAGCCCTGCAAGGTTTCATTCATAGCATCACAGAATCATTTAGGTTGGAAAAGCCCCTTAATATCATTGAGTCCAACCACTTGCCCCATCTTCCTGTTCTTCTTCCTCTTGTTTCCTGGAAAGCAATGACATACTAGCATAATACTTGCCAGTGAATCATGTAAACCCAATGAAAATATACCCACTGGATCTCAGTGGGTCAAGAACCAGCAGCAGAATCATCCTCCTCTCTGTCTCTGTGCTAGTCTCCTTGAAATAGCCTATTATAATTCCAAAGAAGACAGGAGGACACAGCACCAGCAACCCCATTTTACACATCATGACCACAGCCCCAAGGATTTTGGACAAGAGCATGTGGAAGAATGTGGGGCAGAGGTAAAGGAGAAAGCCCACAGAGTATGTCCTATCAGTAAGCTTGCCATCTCTTTGTCTAGGTGAAACTTCATGTAAAGGGACCACTGCTTTTGTGCCATAGCTGTAAAAGCATACAAAACAAAGTACTAAATTAAAAGACCAACCTTATAAAAGACTAATCTAACTCCTCTCTTAAAGAAAGGACTCATTCTTCTTAGGAAGTACCATATGTTGTTGGATGTATGGAGAGTGAGCATTAATTGCAGACAATGACCTAGGTGCTGTACTCATCTATAATGTAACAGGAACATTTTGGAGAAAAATAACTACAGATGAGTCTTCTGACATACAAATAGTAGCAAAAGGGAAGCTTGATATGTTCAACATATGGCAATGCATCGTTTTTAACAGTCTTCACTAAAATAGCTCATGAAATGTCACCAACATACCCTGAACATGGTGGTATTTTTTTATTATCTCTATTTGTTTTGACATTTCAGCCTTTACTAATTACATACTCTTCAGCATTAATGTTGAACCAATCTGGCTTTATTTTAGCAGGCAACACTTTATTAACACTCTAGAACTTCAAGTTTCCTCAAAAATGCCTTCAATATGCAATTTGGATGACAGCCAGCCATAAAAGCTACCTCAAACTGAAAAGGATTAAAAAATGGAATGGACTTTGGAATGAAGAATATGTAAGTTCAGTTACCTAAGTCTTATGAAAATATAGCAAACACAAAGAGTAGATGATGTGCCACAGGGAAAAGTCTGACACAGGTTGATTGCCTAATCAACATTTCTTTCACGGATACACTCTCACTCATAGCATACTGGTGAGTAAAGAAGCGCCAGTGCTTTGAGTTACATTCACATGCCAATTCAAACTTGAGGTGTATTTAACATATTTGCCTCAAAGAAGAAACATTCCCATAGTAACCTCACAGTCTATCTCAGTCCCTCCACCCTAGGCACCCTACAGCTGGGAAGAGATCACCTTCTGCAACGTAAATGGGAGTGAGAAAAGCCTAACTTTCTGAAAACTTGATTTGAAATATTTAGCTATATTTAACTTTTTTAAAAGTAGTTTACCTTGAACATGTATCCTGTTTCCCCTCCATGCTCTGTCAGCATAGCAGAGCTCTCAGCAACACCGTGGTGACTCTCTCCACTTCAACTCCAAGGGTAGTCATAAACCTTCACAGCCATGTTTTGCCCTGGGTCATTTGCTTCAAAGAGAAAAGTAAAAAAAAGAGAAAAAGCAAAACGGTACAGAATTAGCACTATCCTTTTCACTCCTGTGGCTGGCCAGGAATGAGGATTAGGTTGCTTTCAGAAATCCTCCAGCCTTTAGCCTTTAAGGCCCAAAGAGAAATAATGGAATCTTGCTTGTTCCTGTTCCTGGGGGTTTAAAACATGACCAGATTTTAGGAACTGAACCAACAGGAGAGGGAAAGTGTTCTCACAACTAAGTGCCTTCCTAACATTCTTTCCCAGCATTCATGGGACAGAAAAAAATCCAGAATAAAGTGCCTACCCTGCCACACCTGGTCATTATTAATTACATAGTTAATCAAACTGGAAAGGCCACACAGCCTAATTTAAGCAGAAACTTGAACAGAAATCACATTTCTTTTTTTTCTTTTTACTGTTGATCTTCCACTGCTTTGTGTGTGGGGGTAATCAGAAGCTGTCATTTTCAGGCTGCATGGATGAGCAAAAGCCAGAACTGACATATTTAACTTGGGAGGAGGAAAGGTGAGATTTATGGTGAATGGCAGGAGCCAGTTAAAAACTGAACACCTGTCATATTAAATAGAAAGACACCTGCTAACTACCGAAACTCTACTGAGCAGAGTCCGACCCCACCTACAGAGAGCTTGAATTACAGGATATTTGTTACAACAAACAGAAAAATGCTAGGGAACCCAAGCCAGGAGTCAGGCTGGGCAGTGTTGCAGCTGTCTCCCCAAGGTGACAACCTTTACCCCAGTGCAAAGAGCAGCCCTGCCATGGAAGAAATTGTTATTTGCATAGCCAACCTCCTTTTGGTCCCTTGGCCCCAAGGCTAGAAGGAAGGTAGTCATCCTGCTGTTTGTGGCTATGATCCCATGGGAAGTGCTGTCCCCTCCTCACATAGGGAATGGAAAATAGGATGTTTTATGTGAATTGCAGAGATTCTTCAAAAATCATCAGACAGGGGAAAGCGTAGGCCTATTAGTGATCATTTGGAGAATGCTTCCCAATGACCAGCTCAAAGTTCATTACCAGAAGAAGCCAGAGAACTCAGGACCTCACATGTACCAGACTGGTCTAATGGAGTAAGAAGCAGGATTGCCACGGGAGCACAGGCCATTCACTCGCTCCTTGGAATTCAGCATTATCCGGCTAGCTGATGAGAGAGTATGGCCACAATTCTCTTATAAACCAGAAATAAGACTAATGGCGTCAGAAGAATTACAGCAGGGCAAAGGCGTTAAGAAAAGTGAACATGCTCTCTGATTACTTGACATAAGATAGATGAGAAAACAGATCCCATCTTAGGAAACTACTATATAAGAGCATGCTCGGTTAGGTCAAACAACTAGCTATCCCAATATCCTGTCTGTGATTACCCAGCAGCAGATGCCTAGGGTAGGTGCATGAGAAACAGCAAGAATAAAACGATCCTCCTTGAGATATTCCTTCTCAGCTTCCAGCAAACCCAACTATTACAGTGCGGATGTAGAAAAAAACCCAGATCATATTACTGCTGATGTGCTTCCTGGACCTGTGCAAATCACCACCCTTGGGTGCCTACCCTGGCGCACCTTTCTTCCACCAGTGGTTTCTTCTGCTCTTTAGACTGAAGCAATGGCTGCCTTGCAGTACATATGAATGGCACTTAATACAAAAAGCCCTCACCTTGGATGACCCTCAACAAGGTCTACAGAAGAAGTTGTAGGTTAAATCCCACCCTCATCTAGAAAAGCCATATGAAAAAGGAACAACTCATGTTCTGCTTCTGCATGCAAAACCAGAGGGATGATGGATAATCCGCCTCACTATGTAACCTCTCACTACTTTTTCTGCTGCCAGAAAAACAAAGGAATGGAAACCAAAATTTTTTGCAGCTTTTCTCCTTTCCATACAATGTCAATAGTATAGATGAAATTCAGAAAGTAAGCTGAAATACAGAAGATACAATGTAAGAGCTACTACTGCTGTGTTCACAACAGCTGAATAATACGATGATTCATTAGAGAACTAAGATAACACAGACGATTGGGAGGCCAGTCACTGCCTTCCATACACAAACTGAATACGCTGTAATTATTTTCATCTTCTTACTTAGAAATAAATCAAAATTTTATTTGAAAGCACAGTCATAGGAAGCAATGGCAAGTATAAGCCACAGCCTTAGCATAACCTACTTGCTTTCCAGTGTATCAAAAGTGTACGCATGCAGCTCAAAGGTTTGAACAGCTATAACTTAAGGGAAAATTTGGCCTGATCTGTAAAATCAGGCTAAAATGATAGTCAGATCCATATTAAGTACATCTCCCCCTCCCCCCAGGGTCTTCTAAGCATCATATCCATTAGTTTCCTAGCTTAAATCTCTTGCTGAAAACTTATTTTAAAATCTGATACTAAACAGCCCAGCCATAGGCCTGATACAAAATACAGTACTACAGATGACACACTGGGAAAAATAAAACAAAATTAACATACCAATGTTTGTGGCTGGACCACTATACCATTACTGGCATTTTGCTTATGTAGTGATTCCATTGGTGTTTTGCATTACATGTCAAAACCATAGGTTCCCCTTCTAAGAAAAGACTTGCTTAATGTGCCAAATGGTACATCTGGAGAGAAGAAGTGCCAGCCTCCAATGACCAAAAAAAAAAAAAAAAAGAAAAAAAAAAAAAAGATTAATCTGTTGCCTGCTGGCTAGGTTTCTAAATGATGGTGCTCCTTGTATTATTTCCATCGAGAGTCGTATTTTGGTAATGTATTGTCTAAAGCTTTCAGCCTGGGAAGCATCTTTAATCCATTATTCTATGGCTTTTTATTTTTTTGTCAAATCCTTTAGCTGCAGGGGAGACGACTGTGGTTTTGGCGAGATAACATGTATTATTAGTGCTTTGCTTTAGCTTGTTAATTAGAATATTCTGTTGCCTTCCACTGTCAGAGACACTATCAGGCACAGAATTTGTTTGATCTTTGAATGAGTAATGTAAAATGAAGTCTTTTGCCTTAGAGTGTAGATTTAGTGTCATATGGTATTTAAGGCTTAGCATACATATAAGGAGAAAGGAGGGAGAAAGGACATAGTAGATCAGACCTGGTTCATTAGAATGTGTTTTTCTGAAGGCTATTACACTACTACCATATAAAGTCTAGTCGGCCCTTATGAGCAGTGACTTCCGCTACTTCTTTGAAAGGTTACTGCAAAAATCAAACTGTTACTGGCAATGGGATTTCTGCAGGGGGAACATCTCTGTGTTCCTTATCTACTGCTACAGGGCTCTGGACAGCTAAAAGGATCTCACTGTGCAGCTCTGAGCAGAGACCTGAGTTGCAGCAGACAACCACCTGAAATTTTTAATTTAGTTAGCTTCAAACTACGCCTCCTTTTTAAGTGTTTTCTTTCTGACATTTTCACAGACAGAAAAAAAATCCCAAGCATTTTAGACTTTGGAGACCCAAGTTTGCACAGAATGATACAAGTGGAGGTCAGATCTGCAAGGATTTAGCTCCAGTGGTGTAAAATATAACCACTATTAGGAGAAGTAACGTAACAAATGTCATGGATGATGCTACTGCAGCACGGTACACAACTAATTCATAATAGGCTCAAGACATCACCAAACACATCTGTCCCAATAGACAAGGCAGCGATACAAAGATGCCTTGGAGCAAGGCTCTGCATTGCTAAAGCTGTGCCAAACCATCCGAGAACAAAACTGTACAAATCTGCAGCCGTTTCAGAAGCTGAAGAAGCTCTCTGGTTTTGAGGTTTGTAACAGTCCCTGCCTTACAAAAGGCCATCCAAAGAACACGGGTGATTTTTTTCCGTTAAAGGTGAATGATTTTCCAACTGAATACCTCCCTGATCCACTGACTCTAGGCATGCTCTCTGGAGTTTTTGGAAAGAGACCTACATTAAAGATCTGAGAGCAAATATTCCCAAAACACTGCTCTGGAGTTGTTCATAACCAGTCTGAAATTGTCTGTGGACCATATTAAATACTCAGTGGAGAAAAAAGGTGATGCCTTTTTCTAAAGAGTATTTCACACCAAAAAATTCCAGGCAGCAAACTGGGATAGCTGAGACAGGGCACTTAGTAAAGCACTATGAATGCTTCAGGGATGACACATCACTGCATGTGACAACGTAGACATGACACAGGTAAAATACTTGAAATTCTGTAAAAAGGTTATGGATCATTATTACTACCTCACACTGCTAGGTTAGGGCTGGGAACAGGAGGACTGAGAGATGTGCCTTTTAGAGTTATATCCCTTGGAAGCTGCCTTTATGCTGTGAAATTCATCAGTTAGAACAAAGACAATGATAAGAGTTGGCTTGGACAAACTACTGTTTTTTAATGGAACATGTATGGCCACACCTTGCCTGCTTCCCTGCCAGTTTAGGTGTATGTAATTGTGCAACAGACATCCCTTCAGCTCTGCAGGGTAGATATACTACTCCAGCCTTCAACTAGGTAATCATCACTTCCTGTAGTATTAACGAATACTGAAAAATAGAATTAAACCCATACTGATCTTTTAAAAAGTCCCTGTCATCATCTCCCTTACACAGACAAATGCTAGCTGTCACAGGAAGCTCCCGTGTTTCATAATGTAAATAGCGTAAATTGCTTTGACGTTTATCAGTGCTTCCTACATCTGGAAGCACCTCCTCACAAACCGACTGCGCACTTTAAAAGACAGACTTGAAGTTTGCAAATAAGTCAAGTTTGGCAAACAAACTCACCTGTCCTTGATATATATTGACATTTTTCATGTCACACAGCAGTCCCTTTATTTTCCCAAAGATCAGAATTTTTACATTCCAGGAGGTAGTTTTCATGATCACTCTTTAGTTCCTTCCTGAAGAAACATGTTAGAAAATTGATCTTATCTAAGTTATTTCCCTTTTCTGACACAGAATATTAATGGAAATTTGAACAAAGAATCCAGAGCAGCATGCGGGTCGACAGGTGGATAAGGAGTGTCTACATTTAGACACAAGTTACTGAGCTTTTCAAACAACTTGGGGACACTGATCTCTACAGAGCCTGATGTTATTTGTTTACTTTCAGTGTCCAGACCTGCACTTCATTTTATTGAACAATCAGCTCTGAAGTCTTTCCAGTGGCATATAATGCGCATATCTTATTTTAGTGTCAGACTATTTTAGTATCAGCTCTATAAGTAAGGCTCATGAATTTCTGCTTAACTTGGTTTTATGTAGTGAAAATATTCTTTTTCCTCCAAAAAAAAAAAAAAGTAATTGCAAAAGAACAAAGCTCATAATGAAAATAGATGTGGCATGGTTTTATCCTATGATACAGTAAAAGTTCCTTAATATTTAACTTTCCTAACAGCTAAATTAGGTACATGCTTTCAGAGACACAAACTGTTCCAAGCCTTGCTGTTTCACAGATAGTGAATATAGAGATTAAATGACTGGCTGAAAGTAAGAGAGCAAGTCTGTGGCAAAGTCAAAAACTGATCCAAGAACTCCTGATTCCTATCCATTGTCTGAACCACAAGACTATTGTGTCTTCCAACTTGTATTGTTATTTTGTACCTTTGTATGTCGTTTGCCCTCACCATGCTCTGTTAAAACTGCTCTCAATACTATAGAAAACACCAGTTTTATCATCAATAACCCCCATGTTATGTATCACAAGCCCTAACCCCATCTCAAGGGAGGTCCAGGAACCCCTTCCATCACCATTCCCAGACACGTAACATCACAGTCCACCTCTTGCCAGTCCTGTGAACAGAACCCCATAGACCTCCTATCTCCTTCCAACCTCTTGAACACACTCTGACTCGCAATCTATTTACTAAACCTGCAAATCTGGCAGCATAGCTGCCAAACTAAGTGTGGTATGTGTTTTTTTGCTCTACTCATTTGTGTCTTCAAGGTACCTGTGGTTCAGGAACCCCTTTCCTACCTTGTCTGTGCTCTCCCTGGTGCCCATCAGCTTCATCCAGCCAACTCCAGCTGCAGGAGCAAGATGCCAGTGCTTGTGGAGGGACCATGCAGTAAATGTCACCTCTGCAAATATATTCTTGCAGATCCTAAATTCCAGAGAGGAGAACCCCAAAGCTTTCACCTTTTTTGGGCGATGACTGAGAACGTGGTAACAGAAAGACTGCATAGGAGAGATTCAGAAAAATCCAACCAGCTGTTAAGCACTTCATGTTACTGCCTGTCAATGGGAAATAAATACTACATGTGTGTCTCTGAAACCATCCCTGATCGGATATGTTTAGAGCTGCAAAGCACATACCAGAAATCCAGGAATTGCAGAGCATTGTTTCTTGGCACTGACCACCACAGAATGGCTCACTGTACCTCATGTTCACACATGAAGCACCTCAGGTTTCTTGCTAAGTCAAAAGAAATTGTGGTGGTTTAGAAGCCATCAAATCCATCTTCCACAAATCTTTTAAAAATGCTGTGGGAAAAAATGAAGCAAACATGGAAAATATTTGTATAGAAGAATAAATGAGTATGGAAGTCTACAATGCATGTAAAATTTATCAACATTTAAAAAAACAGTGATTATTTCCCCTTTGAAAATTCTTCAATTTTCACAAACACATATATCTATCTGGGTTTATTGTTCCATAAACCAGTTAATCCAGATTTGTTCCAATTAGCAAGATTCCATAACTTACAGTGGACCAAAAATGAAAAGCTGGATCCTGTCTATGGATGCTAGTCAAGTTGTGATTAAAAAAGATTTTGGGGATGAAGATTCCCGAGTAGCCATGGAAAAAACACATATTGATCACTTAAGTTCAGTGTTTTCCCTTTCCCAAGGGAAAGAACATGAAAACATGCATTTGTTTACATCAGTTTGAAAAGAAGTGGTAGAAAGAATGACTATAATACTGCCTGTAATACTATCCTGTCCAACATTACTTCCTGGCTCTCTCAGCATCTTCTGATGTTTGAGGTGTATCTGCACAAACTGTAACTTCACTAAATTTCCCAAAATATATGAAATCCCAAGTATTTCTGAACAACAGAATCAAAATTAGGTAATAATGGATATGCAAAATCAATGCCATTTTCTCTCTTAGCCCACCAGCAGGACCTAGCAAACCTATTCAGATTTGTATTTGAACCCCACCAGCACCAGTGGGAGAGTGTTATTCAGAAATCAGAAATCTCAGAACAATGAAGTTTATTTCAGTATTACCACTAATTCCTGATCCCTGTCTCCAGTTTGACCAGTTGCCATAGCAAGGTGAGGAAGCTGTGGAATGGCAATGACAGCAGATAAAGAGGATTATCTGCAGACTTACCTTACAGTGATAATTTGTCAATATTTGAGTTATGCCTTCCACTACACTATTTTCCATATTCTTTATATTATAGACTTAAAAATACTAAGGAAATACTAATTTCAAACTATTAAGTTATTCCAAAGGTGATCATTTGGAAAAAAATAGAATACCTTACTCATGAATTTAGTTGCACAACATGGAACCCCAAGTACCAGTACAGGTTGGGGGCTGACCTACTAGAGACCAGTTCAGCTGAGAAGGACCCGGGAGTATTGGTGGATGATAAGTTGGCTATGAGCCGGCAGATTGCCCTTGCAACCGGCAAGGTCAATAGTATTCTGGAGACCAGTGGGAGGAGTGTGGCAGCAGGTTGAGGGAGCTGATCCTCCCCTCTACTGACCCTGGTGAGCTCACATCTGGAGCGCTGTGTCCAGTGCTGGGCTCCTCAGTACAAGAAAGACAAGGAGCTGCTGGAGAGGGTCCAGTGGGGGACCACAAGGATGCTCAGGGGTCTGGAGCATCTCTTATGACGAGAGAGTGTGGGAGCTGGGCCTGTTTAGAGAAGAGAAATCTGAGAGGGGATCTCATTAGTGCAGATCAGTATCTCAAAGGTGGGTGCCAGGAGGATGGTGCCAGACTCTTTTCAGTGGTGCCCAGTGACAGGATGTGGAGCAATGACTGTAAACCAAAACACTGTACGTTTCACCTCAAGATGAGGAAGAACTTCTTTACACTGAGGGTGGCAGAGCACTGGAACAGGCTGCCCAGGAGGTGGTGGAGTCTCCCTCCCTGGAGACATTCAAAACCCACCTGGATTAGTTCATGTGTAACCTGCTCTAGGTGGCCGTACCTTGGCAGGGAGTTGGACTGGATGATCTTCCAACCCTAATGATTCTGTGAAAGCGAGACTGTGCTCTGCTCTTCCTAACAAGCATAAAGTGGAAACAAATAGGTCTCATGTGGAGACCCATGCTGTTAATTTGATTGGTAATCCCTGGAAGACACTCTGTCTGGCATATTATCATGTTCCACAACACATCTGACAATCTATTGACAGATTATTTCTCTGACAATTTGCTATTACTCCTGGGTGCACTGGGCAGCCTCCAGTGTGTAGCAGGCTCCAAAAGAGCATGCTATTGAACTTGAAGGGCCTCACAGGCTTTGTTAACAAAATGAGAAAATACAAGATGCTGAACATTTTATGTGAGGGTTCTCCTGCTCAGCGATTCACAAAATTGGACTTGTAATCCCACTAACTTTGTTATCTCAACAATAACAGGATTCTTTTTTGGGGGGTTGCGTTGGTTTTTTTCTGGGAGCAATAGGAGAGAAGAGTATGTCAGTGAATGAAATAGAGGATATCTGTTCGGCACTCAGTGCTTGATAGTTGCTAATGTCACAGGTTGGAACAGTTTAATCTAGAATTTGCCTTAAGAGAGAAAAAAAAGGGTGATAAATAAATGGAGATATGTGACTGTGGTGGAGGAGTCCTTGGGATCCAGCATTTAAGAACGATCAGTGGACTGGGTACTCAAGGAGAAGCAGCACTGCTCTTCCCTCCATACCAGCTTCCACACAGTCTTCCCCCCCATCTCCAAAACATCCTTCACAGCAACAAGTTGTCCTTGGCATGACCCATGTTTCCAGCTAGTAAAGTCCTCCTCTGTTCCCCCCATTCCCTCAGAAGGCATCAGTTTTCTATTTTAAAAATATCAAGTCACCCTATCTCAGCTGCATTATAAACAAACAAAACAATCCAAAACAGTTTTGTGTGTGTGGAACGAGAGAAAAACACTTCAAAACCAAAGAAGTTTCCAATAAGTCACTCATTGAAATTCAGGAAGAAAAAACCCCAAAGCGTAAAAATACCCCCATGTATCCAAGTTCTCTGAGGCCATTTCTTTCCCTCATCTGTGTTCCATCATCTTCTTCCTTATCCAAAAAAGTTGCGGTGTCCGTGGGAGTATGAAAAAACATTGGTGTGACCACCAAAAGGAACTCTCTGTCTGGCAGGAAAAAGCCACGCGTTATCCTGTCTCCAGGAACTAAGCCTTGCTTCGACGGTCATAAATATTCTCTGATGACAAAGCAAAGGGTAGTCATTCATCCAGACTGAATAATACTTTAAAACCTTGAAAAGCACACTGGGATCTGTCCTCTGTCCCCAGCCAGAACATTAAGATCCATGGGAAACAATCCCTGATTGACCTTGTGTGTAGGACACCCCAGTGCTGCCCACCTCCATTGTCAGGGTGTTCCAAGCAGGAAAGACTGTTGGGCTTCTCCCTTCCACAGGTCCCAACCCACCTGGTGGGCATTAAATTATCTAAGGACAGTATGAAACTTTAAAACCTTCCTAATTCTCCCCCTTGCAAAGATAATTCCTGGGTTTTTTTGCTTGCTAGCCTCATCCTGTCTCGAATGTGTACAGGAAGCCAGTCTTCACATTATGCAGGCTTCAGTGGATGTAGCTTCACAGGGTAGAAAACTGAGATACCGTATCTGTGAGAGCCACCAGCCTCAACTACATCACTGTACACAGTGATGATACACAGATGACACACAGACACAAAGGCTGGAAAAGGCAGCCAAGCACAGGCTGAGTAATGATAGCTAGTGTATGCTATTAAAGGGTACCCAGAAATTTAGGTCACCTTTTTAGATACATTCTGCCCTTGGAAGCTTTCAAAGCTTTACAAAACATTTAGGTAAGTGTCATTCAAAGGGGGAAGGGGGAAGACCCATTACAATATTAATTGCACTATAGTGAGTAATCAGAGATCTAATTTTCAAATGTTACTTGACATCTTGTTGCATAAATACGCTGCTGGTGCAAGCAGATCCACAAATGATCAGTAATGTACGTCATAGCCTTGTAAAAGTCATTGATGAGAAAATTATCTTTATGGGTAGCTTTCATTTAGTTAGTGGAGAAAAAAAGATCAAAACATGAGTTACTTTCCTGTTTTGGACTCCCTTTCTACCCCCAACCCAAAAAGTAATAATGTATTTACAATGACTAAATAATAAGTGGATGCTTACCTGTATGCCTTCTACTTTTATGGGAGTCTTTTGAGTTAAACGTAATGTTGGCATTCAAGGCTGAAACAAGTAATAAAACTAACCTGTTCATTAGTCAGTGTAGTTTTAGAGTTACATTCGCATTTCTTCCTTTGAGAATGAAACTGATTGTTGACACAATGGAGGCCAAGCATGCATTTATGGTGCATGATATCATTGTGTGGCTAATAGAGGGAGTTTACTTATTCCACAGATGACTGCCACAAGAGAATGTAATTGCTCAATAATGTGTCAATGTACCCATGGGAAGGATTTAAGTCATCTGAGACCCATATTGGGAACTTGCCAGGGACCCCAGCACTACCTCTAATTTGCACGAAATGGAGGAGTTGTGGCCATCTTCCGCAACAAGCATAAACAGGAGGGAGAAAGTCAGGAAGAACCAGAAAGGCACCCCAAATCCAAAAATTGGTTAATCTTTCAGTTGACATGAATGAATTGAAGGTTTTAAGTTTCTGAGTTAAGAAAAAGATTAAGAAAAAACATTAGATTAAAAACCAAACCCTTAAAAATTTTAATTTTTATTTTTTAAGAGGTCTGAGATGTGGAGAGTATTGCCCTGGAGCCATAAGATACCAGCAAATGTAAATGGCAAACATATCCTCATAAAAATTATTATGATATGCTAATTAAAAAAAAAGAATGAAAAGAAAAGAAAAAAGGAAAAGTATTTCTCAGAAAATCTGACAAAACTAGAAGGGGAAAAACTGCTACCCAGATGCAGGAAATAAAAGCTGTAAGAGCAGCAAAGTTCCAAGAGGTCAAGTCAAAGTAAGTGCAGTATACTCTAGTACATAAAATGATAAGGAGAAATTACCTCATCAAGAACTGAAGGCTCAAAATAATAGATACAACACCTGACTGTTACAGACAACAAAATCATTGTACCATCTATACCATTTCTTTGGCTTTTTAATCGTGTATCAAGTTAAAGTGGAACACCTGACTGATTGAATATTAATGTGAAATAAGTTAAAGCAGAGTTAAGAGCTCACTGACTACTGAAAATCAAGTACCTCAATGCAAGATCAATCTAATAAATCGGAGTATTTTCCATGCATCTCAAGGACATAAAGAGTCATAGGACAAGATTCAGCTTGGTGGTTGCCTATTTTTAAGCACAGAATACCTTCCATTGATTTTGAGAAGACTACCAAAATTCTGCAGTACAGGTACATGCATTAAAGAAAATATTTGGGTGAGTGAAGGCCTTGGTTAGAAATTCATCACTGGATGTGCTGAGCAGCTTTTCAATGTAAATTGCAACTCTGCCCATCAAGACCCATAACCCTATAACGAGACCCTTTTGCAGTTAAAGTGAGAATGACCAGACAGCCCCCACCGGCTAGGGCAAAACTGGCATTTAAAGCTTCTCCCAGTATCCCACTGGAGAATTTTTCCTGAATTTTCAAAATGTTTTACGGGACATTTTCTGTCCATCTTTCCCCAAGATGCAGCTCAGAATCACCTGCACCCCTTTAGCACAAAAGGGTTGAGCCCCAAACCCTCCAGAGAGTCAAATGATCTGATTTAATGAGACGCACTGTGTCATGTCATGATGCTCAGGGCCCGTATGTAACCTACTCCCCAAAATATCCTATACTAGTTCTGCTAATTTCAGGTTAGTTTTTCAAACTAGTCCTTTCCCCAGCTCTCCTTCTACATCTCCCTCCCAACCCAATCGGATTTTTCCCATTTTCAAATAAGATTTAGAAATCTGCCCAATGGCAGGTGGGTGGAGGCACTCCAGATACTATGTTTGTTGGTAACCCAGCAGTTATTTGTGGTTGACTTTTTTGGTTGCCCACAGGAATTTCCAGGGTGGCGTAAACAGACAGATGTGGGTTCTTTTCTGCTATATAGATCACACCATAGGGAGATATCAAAGGAAAAAAACAAATCCATGAATAATGCACTAGTGGCAGCGTTTGAAGCGCAGAAATTTAAAGATTGGCCTCTGAATTTATTGGTTTAATTGCTGGGTTTGGACATGTTGGCCACCAGATAGCTTTTGAAATCAAAACATCACTGGAAGGTTTCCTGAATATTTAAAAGTTCATACAAAGTGAAAGTGGGCTCAAGTACTGGCAAACTCAAAGCTGCTCTCACCCTGTCAGCACTGCCCAAAATTGCTCTTTCCTTCTTTTCATCAGTACCATATTGGTTTGCTTTGACTTTAGTGATGCATCTCAACAACTATTCCACGGCTCTTTGCTGCTCTAACATTTGCAAGCTAAAGGGGAGGACTTTGAGGGTCTCAGTGACAAGATAGACCTTTTGCTGGCTTAGATTAGTAAAGCTCTACTGATCTCAGGCTAACTCATATTAGCCAGGAAATTCTGCTCCTTGTTCTCTTTTTTCTTTTTTTGATTTTACTGATACCATTATGTAAAAATTACTTATGCTGTGTGATTTTTGTATGCCTTGTGCTCACACAAGAGATACATTGTGGCATCTTTTCCCTTGAACTTAACAAGCAGCACATGATTAAAATCATGTTAACTCAACAGTGCAACTTCCTAATCATTCTTATTCTGGAATTGCCATCATTTATTTTTTCAGAAGGATTTGTATACATTTCTGTCAGTCTATTTTAGAGCATGGCAGGTTAAAGAGGCGCTTTGATTCATGGCTGGACATAGATTATTTTAAGTAGAAGGAAAAAGGAGTCTTGGTTTTAACAGCATTGCACTGTCATCTTGCGGTTGCAGCGCTCAGTTCCTAACCCTTATTTGGAAATGCCTTGAACAAGAATGTGATGTGAGCAGGAAGAAACGGTGATTGCCTCACTCCTGGGGCTTGGGTTTGTTTGGAAGCCTCCTTCCTGCCACTCTTGTGACAACAAGACAGACTGACCTTGCCAACTGTTTCCACAACAGTTCTTTCCATCTCCTTCCTTCGTGAGATGAGAGCATGACCTCCTCCATAAAACCATCACCATTTAGAAGACTCCATCTCCTCCAGACTTCCAGTACTTCCACTATGAAGACTTATTCGAAGACATATTTTCAGGGCAGTGTTGTGTACAGTCCTTCTTCCTGCCTAAGCTTTAAAGAGGGAATGCACTACCATTGGCAGCTCCTGAGTATACACATCTGTTTCGCTACTAAGGCAAATCTATTCAAACATCTTCTTGGCTTAATTCACTTTTTCCAACATGTAAACAGCAACCATTTTCCCCTCTCTAT
Source organism: Nestor notabilis (assembly GCF_000696875.1). NCBI lineage: Eukaryota > Metazoa > Chordata > Aves > Psittaciformes > Psittacidae > Nestor > Nestor notabilis. Next base: position 113,249 of record NW_009940435.1, on the reverse strand, counting down.
CTGGACTGCTCAAGATATCAGCCAGCATAGGGTGCTCCCTGTAGACATTTCCAGTCAGCTCAAACGAATTTATTTCCTGAACTTGTCCAAAATGTAGGAGAAAGCCCTGAGCTAGGCTGAGCTAGGCTGAGCTAGGCTTCTCTTCGCCTCCAGCTGCCATTCTCTGCTTCCTTATATCCTCTTGCTGGCTAAAAATAAACCATGTATCAGAAAGATACACAAAATGCACTCAGTCACAGTGAGGTCTGAGGTAATCATCTGTCAGTGCATGACTAGAAATGCTGAAATGGTAGTCAGCCTAACTAGTGTGCAGCATGATGCGACCCCTAACCTAAACCACAGACTCCAAAAGCTGCAACTCTATCCTCGTCCTTTAATGGCAACAGGTAAATCTCCTATTACCTATTCTTCCTTACCTGTTACCGGTATGGGGAATCAAAAACTTAAAAATCTATTTAGTTTCTGTTTGTGCTCTTCACTTTAGTAATTTTTCTTCAGTTAGAGAAAAAACCCAAACATAGAAGGTCACTATTGTTATCTTCAAGTTTTGGCTTTTGTGTTTGGGCTGCCAACACTTTGAGGGAATGTTTATTTTTGCAGAAACCACTGTTAATATTAAAACTTGGAGGGGGGATCAGAAATAGGTTTCTGTGGGGCTCAGTGTAGTACTTGGGAGGAAAACCACTGTATTTTGGTTAGAATTGTTTACTATTGTTCCACTGAATGGAATATGGAGTATGCATACTGAATTCCCCATTTTCAGAAAGAAATGGCTACAGCTTAAAATGTTGTAAACCGTGTTTACTTCACTTGTTTTACATGTGAAAATGTTCATGATCTTGCAAATGGATTATCACAAATAGACTTATGCATCGATTTAAAATCTTACTACCAGCAGAGGGATCCTCTGAGGGTTTTGGAATCTACCGATGCGCCATTCAGCGTACGCAAGGGTCATATTCTAAAAATCCCCAAATAAAAGATATTTATTGCAAGATTTTCTTCATCCCTAAGGTATTTCAAAAGCTCAGAATTATCTATTTTATGCTCACACTTTCAAAATGACTACATTTTGGGTTAGCTTCAGAAAATAACATTTCTTGCAGAGATAAAATGTAAAACACTTTACAAAGAGGACTGCCTGTAGAACGAATGGGGTAGTATGCATACTTTTGGAACTGATGGTTACCACCGGTGTGATTGCTGTTACAAAACAAACGGACTGAAATGTGAAGAATCTTAATTGTGGTAGATTTAGCAGAAATGTTAGGGGACTGACCTAACTGATAAAGGGTGTGTGGGAAAGTCCAACCGCCAGGTATGGAAATGTCCCTGAACCCAGGAATCGATAAGCTGCAGAGGGCAAAGGAAAACCAAACCAGGACGGGGACATGGCTCGCTGCTTGATAATGTGGGAGAAGGAAAAGTTGCCATCTCCCCAGAGGGAGAAAATCTGCATGCACACACAACTCAGTGTTAAAACCCAGCTGCTGCTGCAAGACTCCAAGAGCAGGGTGCCTTGGCTCTGTTTCAGAGAGACCACCTCTAACAGCAAAAGACAACTCGATGGCTAATTCAGTCCTTCGCCTCACTTACCAATACTGCCAACAAGGCTGCTAATTAGTACTAACTGTGATGGTGGTTTCTGTGATGTGGACAGCTGTTTGTGAAAAGTTGGACTAAGACCACCAACTCACTTCAGACAGGCCACTAAACAGCCATCTGAGGGTAACCACTAGGTCGCTAGCAACGTGGGTTAGATTCAAACTAGTGACTTCGAGGTGAAAAGGCTCCATATTCAATTACCAGTCCCCTGAGTCATCCCATCCACCCTCTAGTTATTTCAAAGTGCTTTGGTAAGCAATATCTGAGGACATTACATGTGTTTAAAATGCTAAAAATACACGTCTAAAAGGGCAGGGAAAAGATCAGATCACCCAAAAGTAAATTTTCCTTTCTATTTAAAAAGAAAATAAAGGAAAAAGGATAAAAAAATATGATTCTAAAACTTTGAGCTTCTTTTTTTCTTTTTACAAATATATTAAAGCCCCACCAACCCTTTGCCATTCCAATTAATTTATTGCAAATATTAGAATACTAAAGAAAGAGACTGTTGTTGTGACGGGAAAAAAATACTCCTTTTGCCTCTGTATTTTCTAAATAGCCAAATCAACAGTAGAAAAAAGGGGAAAGTATTAGAGGGTGGGGGGTGTAAGAAGGGTAGCAGGATCAAAACAAAATGCTAGAGATGGATTAAGAAAAGCCGCATGTTGAAAATGACAACTCCCAGGGATTCCACCCAGGGCTTCTCGAACTTGCAGATTTGTTTTAAGAGCGACACTGCCCTTTGCTACCCCAGGATAAGGTATTTTCAATGCAGCTCCAGAGAGCCACTAATCTATTTTTGTCACCTATCCTGGGATCTGACAACTCTCACCAGGGGCTCAGTTAAACAAGCCTCCAGTTTCTAAACAAAGTGGATTTTAATTGAGAAGCACCTGTGGTGAGAGAGTCCACTGGCATTATTAAAAACCAAATTTATCACAGTGAATCATAGAGGCAGGGGGTGGGGAGCGAGCAGGGAGGGGGGGCTCCATGTATACGTCATACCTGCAACACAGTACCATTCCTTTCATAAAACTCCCTTGAAGAAATGTGTAGGATTTGACTGCACCCCATGAAGAGTGTTTTTCCCAACAAGCTGTTCCCAGGGTGTTGAAAAGCTATCATTCATAAAAAATTATTGAGGGGGAAGGAGGCAGCAAAGGGGAGTTCAGAAGGCCAGGGATGCCAGTGGAAACCACAGAATGAGACCCTCTGTAAAGCACGCACCTGTTTACGGCCACCATAATAGCTCAACTAGAAAGCTTAAAGTTCCAAATTGGGGGGTGGGGGGGTGGGGAGGAAAGGGGAGAAAAGAGAGAAACCATAATGAAAGCTTGTTCTAATATCAAAATACACTTTAACCCATGGAGTGCAGGCTCACCATGGATGGCTGCAATTTAGAATAAAGCACCAACAATGGAAAATACACAGAATTGAGTAGGACACTCTTCAGACACATCTTGGCATCATTAAATAGCTGTGGGCTTCGGCCAAAGTCTGGAAATGCAGCACTTTATAAAATATGTGGCTAAAAAAACTTTCGTTAAATAATATTTAATATTGGCCCAGAGAGCAGTTGAAAGTATAGAATAGGTGCCAAGATCTGTCTAAATGCAGTAAAGAACAACTCCTGTAACAAAGTGATTACAAGGCAAGGAAAAGAGAGTGAAGCTACCCTGCAAAGACTTGGCTGATACACAAACATTTAGAATGACGGATTGTGCTGTAATTTCAATGGCACTATTAGTAAAATCCCTTGGTGATCTGTAACAGTGTTATACATGCACTTTGCCCTCAGTGAGTGGTAGAAGTGACACAAACCTGTTGGTCCAGCTGAGAAGACTTGACATCAAGGATGAGACTCCTCACAGCTATTAGTCAGTAAAGATGTTTTTGTTTTTATCCCTAGGAAGGAGCTAGGCATTTCCATTCATAAAGTGGTTTTGTTGACTTTTTTTTTACCAAGACTTCTCAAATAATTTTGAGAAAACAGATCTTAAACTGAATCGAGGGAAACCACAGGCAGGAGGAATACACATATCCACAAAGAAGCTGGGTTTAAGTCTTTTATCTTAAGTACTCTGAGCAAGGCTGGGAAGTGGCCTTTGATGCAGAGCGCTCAGTCTTGTTACTTCTGGCAGAACCTATAGTGATGGGCCTATATGAAGCAGAACAGGAGGCCTGCCCCAGGAGTTTGAAGAGGAACATGGGGTAATACAAGACAGCTGTATGTTTCTTTTAATATTATTAGCCCAACATTTTCCCATTTATTAATGCACAAGCAATACTGTGTATTTTTTTTGGCCTTGTTCACATAATCAGCCTACTGAACCTCATCTTTAATCAAAAGAAGGAACAGTCTACAATGTGCAGCAGAAACACATGGTGCAGAGTAAAAAGGGGGTTAAGGAACTGAACGGAAGTATCAGCCACTCTACATCTTCTGTCTGGTAAAACATGATTTTTCCTACGGTTTATCACCAAAAGGCTTTGATCTGCAAGGCCTGCCTTCAAAAAATAATAATACAAAAAAAGCTAACACAACTTAGACTGTTTAGAATATAACCCATAACCCCACAAAAATAAAAAAACATTGCAAAGCTCACTTCGAGACACTGATCTTGCACCATGAGACCACAACTTCCAGGCATTCCACACAGAACATGATAGGTTCTTATCACTCTTCCCACTGTTCTTCCTAGGTATTGCTGTACACAAATTCAGTATCACTTCCTTGCATTTCCAGTAATAAAATATTTTCAGAAATTACTGGGAAGAGATCACATAACCACTTATGTAGACAAGCTGTGGATTATGTAAGTAATTAGTCACAAGAAAGTCCTTTGCATGAACGATGACTTATTATTCCCCTATTTGCCCATAAGCAGTTTATCTTACAAAAGCCCACACACTAGTTTTATGATCTGTTCTGTGGGAAATACATGAAACAACACATCACATGGTCAGTGTTACACTGATTTCTCATTAAAGTTGTTTAAAAGCCATATATATAGGATTTATCATGCCTTTATAAGCATTCATTAAATAGCTCACGAAGATTTTAGGAACTGATTGTCCCCCTGAACTGAACACTCGTGAAGCCGCTCCTTGAATCCTGCGTTCAGTTCTGGGCCACTCACTACAAGACACTAAGGTGCTGGAGCAGATCCAGAGAAGGGAACAGAGCTGGCAAAGGATCTGGAGCACAAGTGTGATGAGGAACGGCTGAGGGAACTGAGTCTGGAGAAGGGAAGGCTCAGGAGGGACCTTACTGCTGTCTACTACTACCTGAAAGGAGGTTGTAGTGAGGTGGGTGTCAGTCTCTTCTCTCAAGTAACAAGACAAGAGGTATGGCCTCAAGCTGCGCCAAAGGAGGTTTAGACTGGATAATAGGAAAAATTTCTTCACTGAAAGGGTTGTCAAGTATTGGAACAGGCTGCCCAGGGAAGTGGTGGAATCACTCTCCCTGGAGATAAAATATTTGTAGATGTGAGATATGGTTTAGTGGGGGACTTAGCAGTCCTGGGTTAACAGTGGGACTCAATGATTTTAAAGGTGTTTTCCAACCTAAACAAGTCTATGATTCTATGATTATAGTAACTTTCAGTAAAAAATTTTAAAACCCAAACTGCCCAGGCTAACAGCTGAATCCCCTCTATACCCAGAGGAAGGACTTCATAAATTGAGATAAATTATATAATCTGTATGGTTTTCCATATTGTTTTCCTTATTGTTGTGCTGTGAATACAACGTATTTATTTCTGAAAAACAGGTCAACACTATAGTGTTGTAATGACACTATAGGTGTCATTATCGACATTTACTATGCTTATGATTTTAAAGTCAACATCACTATTGAGAGACCTGTTCAGTTCACACATTTCAGATGTATTTTTAAGACTTTTTCCCTGAGGCAACATAGCTTTTGTGTCTACTTTGATTGCACTGTCAAAATCCCGTGAGAAGAAAATCTCTTAAGAACAGCATCACAAAAAAAGCCAAAGTAGAGATAGGACTGTTCATCTTATAACAAATATTGACTATGAACATAGTCAATAGTGTTCAACAAAAAGTGTTAAGATACTCAGAACTCTTGAATTATTACAAAACACCCCACCACAACTAAAGGCATTGCATAGCAACTCCTCAAGTGGACAGACAGGTTGAAACACTTCTTGAATGATGAAGTGAAAATTCAAACAGAAACCCCTTTTGTGTCATTGTGTCTCTAAACTTATGTTTCCTTGTACTCAAAAGTGATAGGAAACTTTCAAGTTTATCATAAATATGTATGGAAGTCACCTGAAGTATCAATGAGACCAAGTACAAATTACAGTTCATCTTACCTACCATAGAATCATAGAATGGTTAGGGTTGGAAAGGACTTTAAGATCATCTAGTTCTAACTCCTCTGCCATGGACAGGGACACCTCACACTAGATCATGTCGCCCAAGGCTCTGTCCAGCCTGGCCTTGAAGACTGCCAGGGATGGAGCATCTACCACTTCTTTGGCCAATCTGTTCCAGTGCCTCACCACCCTCACAGTAAAGAACTTCTTCCTTATACCTAATCTGAACTTCCCGTTTTAGTTTAAATCCATTACCTCTTTTCCTGTCGCTACAGTCCCTGACGAAGAGTCCCTCCCTGGCACCATTGTAGGCCCCCCTCAGATATTGGCAGGCTGCTATGAGGTCTCCATGCAGACTTCTCTTCTGCAGGCTGAACAGTCCCAACTTTCTCAGCCTGTCCTCATACAGGAAGTGCACCAGTGATGCCTCTACATCACTACTGGTGAGGCATTACTGTGCTTTTGTACTGAGGTGAGATGCCATGCAGCAAAAAGATGATGACGTTTATTTTAAATGCTCTGGACTTCCATCTGTCTTTACCTCCAAATGCCTTTTCCTATGAAAACATGAAAAATTGGAATTCTGATTTACATGCTTTCTGATATTAATTTAAATATTTTAACTATTTAGTATTTTCTGACAGAATTGGCTCTGCTGCTTTTAATTGCTTTATCAGACTCAAGGACACTTTGTTGTCTGGCTCTTCCTAAAGGATACCTTTTGGACAGTAAACTTCTACAAATGTCCATGAGGAATGTTGCAAATAATCATACTCCCTCATTTGTTTTACAAATAGACTGATAATGTATTCCCCATCTTCCAGTAGTCTTCTCTTGGACCTGAGTTACTCCCTCTCTCACCCTCTGAGATCCATTCTCCAGTCCATGCAGTCCCTAACTCCATGTTAGATGGACACCACTAGGCAGCCGTGAGAGATGTGCAGAGAATCTCTCAGTTACTGATTTCTTTTGCCAGCACCACATTAGTGAGAAGCAATAGCTACTGAAAACGCCATGTACAGGCCCTGGATTCATGGCTGGAACAAAGACAGGGCAAAAGCAAATTCAGCAAATTTAGTTGCTCAGCTCTCATAAGCCTCTACTTACAATGCATAAACTAAGGATTTCCAGAGCTTACAATGTGGCCAAATTTGGACTGAATTATGACAGAGGAAAATACATAACCTTCATTTATATTCGGAATAGTCTTTAAGACAATTATTTTAGGGATAGCATAAAAAAAAGCAATTCCAGCTTCTCATCCTCATAAATAACTGGATCTTACCAGAAATCACCATGAGGCAAAGTTCCTGTGAAGAAACCAATAAAGCCTAAAGCAGCATGTAAAATTTCTCCACTTGAATTATTACAATTTGGCCAAGCTATAAGCAACAGGAATCAGATCTTAACATGGAAAGCATCATTTAACCCTAAACAGAGACACTGCTAACAGGTCTGCCCATAAACTAGAAAAAGCTAAGCATCTTCCACATCTAACACAGCAAGAAATATTTGTCTTCAAGTACATTTCAACAGCAGCACGCATGCTATTACCCAGCTGTGGCCTCAACACACTGCAGAGAAACTCTAAAGGAAATTAGGATGGTAATAAACCCTTGGGGCTGCTTGCCTCGGGAAGGACACGGGCGGTTTGCAGAGCTTTCCTCCGCAGGGTGATGGGCAGTCTGGTCAGAACCTTGGACAGCACTAGAGGAACTCCACTGCCGCTGAACTCAGCAATGCACAGCCACGGGCCGCCTCCTTCAGAAACCAAAGGGGCATATATCCCACAAGGAAGCCTCAGAATCATAGAATCCCAGGTTGGAAGTGACCTCAAGGCTCATGTGGTCCAACTTGTCTAGGCAAAGCATGACCTAGACTAGATGTCCCAGCTGAATCTTAAGTGTCCAGCACTTGGGGAGTCCATCACTTCCCTGGGGATATTATTCTCATACAGAATTTTTCTCATTGTGAAAAATTTTCCTCTTGTGTCTAGTTGAAACCTCCCCAGGGGGAACTTGTGACCATTACACCTTGCCTTTTCCATGTGACCCCTTGTAAAAAGGGAGTCTCCAACTTCTCTCTGATCACAAAGAATCATAGAAACCACATATAATCACAGAAGTCCACTTAAGAGTACCATAAGACAACAGCAAATTCTCTGCCAACATAATCCAATTATATAGATAAGGCTAGGTACCAAAATTTAAGGTAATTTTGTGTGCAGCCACACATTTTTAGTGCTTTTTTATTTGCAAATGAGTGTTTTTTGGGATTCTCACTATGTAAACACCCACACTGAGCTCAAAATACAACGCCAACTGCTATTTAAAGGTTGTGACAAAGGAATTAACTGTCTCAGATTTATTTTTTGTTGGTTGTGTTTAAAAATGTATTTTACAAGTGCTTTAGGCAAAACAAATTATTAGAAGCAGTGAAAATTCAGAACTTTGCAAACAATTATTTCTCACAATTTGCAAGAAAGCTCTTTAAAAATCTATCCACTTATGATGAAAAACCAACTCCCTATTCCCTTTTTAATAAAAACAGACCTTTAAAAAAAAAAAAAAGAGAGAGAAAAAAAATTTATCACTATTGTTTGAAAGCACTCGAAAGCAGTAAGATGGTCACAAGACTTGGTCTGACTGTTCTGCCCCTTTACAAACTCAATAAAGCTTGCTTTTTATGACTGATTGCTGCGCTATATTAATCCCCCAGCATATAAAACAAGCCTATTGGAGACTGGGACTCCACTGGGGGAGGACAGGGAAGCTGTTGTGTTCTGAGAATTAATCCATCTAGGAAAATCAAAAGCCAGCCACTCACAATAAAGTAATCAGCATGTTCTCCACTATGAAAGCCCTACAATTCTCATTCAGAAAACACAACTATTACTCCATTATGTACTGAAACACACAAACCGCTTTTATTTATTTGTGTTTGTTATCATTTGGCTTATATTTATGGGTTTGTGTGTATTCCATTGGTGGGTATACAACCATCAAGTTAAAAAAAAAAAGCCAAACCCTGTCTTTTCCCAACTGCTTAAAAGGAAAAAGGGACTCCCACTGCTTTTTCCACAACCAAAGTTCTTTCTGGATTTGCTTTGTGAACAGGATTTTAACTCTTTATTACCCTAAATAAAAGGAAATTCTTTGCATTTCTTCCTTACACAGAAAGTTAATTTTCTGTTCAGAATAATGTTATTTTTTTCCTCATGTTGTTAAATTGTGTAACATGAATTTGCTAAGTAGTGGTGCTAAAATAAAAATTATTGAAGATTTGTAATTACTCACTTGAAAATTGCTCCACTTTACTTCTAGGTGCTATTATATTTGATGCTCCTTCATTGGCAAAAAGTTTAATTCTTTTCTTTTAAAGTTGAATAATGGAGCCATCTGAATATTTTTTTTTTTCCCCACTAGGGTGCTATGATTTTTCCACTGTGTTTTGGAGAAAAAGATTAAAAAACCCAAACAAAACCAGCTGTAAATCTTACATGACACAGTAATTAAACTGCTAAATGAATCCTGGTCTAAACACAAGAATTAAGGCTTATGGAAATCACTAAGAAACCACAACGTGATAGACGATGTGCTCAAGAAGAACCAAACCCATATATCATTTTCCATTCAGCTAGCAAAAAGCACCTACCTGTGTAAGAAATTACTTTATAAACCAGCACTTGAAACACAACAGTTTTTAACATCTGCTGAAATGTCCTGTCAAATTATTTTTCAAAAAGCAAATAAAGCACTTTGTTTTAGCAAAGAATAAATATGAATATAAGCAACAAACACTTTTCTCCCCATTTGTTTTTAAAGAAGTCACTAAAAGCAACAAAAGTTACAGTTTCTGTTCCTATTGCCAATATGCCTTTATTCATCTTTTACTTAATGAAAGGCTAAAGACAGCAGTTTCATATCACTGCCTTTAAAACCAGCAGGTTACTAAAATCCCACTAGGTCAATTCCATAGTCCCACCTGGTAAGCACAGTAGACACTTAAATCTTATGGTTAACTTGAAAATATCTTAGTAGTCCAGCTACACTAACTATCCGTTTTAAGTATGACTATGTATTTCTCACAGTTTAAAGCACCATGTGTTTTTTTTCCATTTTCAGATCAAAAATTGAATTGGAGGAGCAAAGGCTGATGCACACGGCTGAATGTCTGTTTCATCTACATGTAGTTTTAGGACATAAACTTGCCTTTACGAATAGGATTAAATGATGACGACAACATGAACAATTTAATTTTTCTGGGACCTTCCTGTTAGACACAACTGAAGACAATCAAATGACAGCACTGATACGCAAGTGCTAGTGATATTAAGATGTAATTCTTGTTTTGCTTATGCATGCAGGATTAAACTTCTTGGCTACCAGAGCAAAGCTACGGCACACACAGAGTTAACTATGCCCCCCCCCTCCCCCCGCCTTCTT
>NW_009940435.1:59603-102831 GCF_000696875.1 Nestor notabilis | reverse complement strand
CTCCCGCCATCTCATTCATGCCACATTCCACAGTGGCAGGGTCCAACAACAATATAGGAGGGTACCCAAAATGAAGAGGCAGGGCCTTCCATTCTTTTGCCTCTCTTGAATTAATTAACTGGAAATGAGTTTTGTCAATGTTTTGGAAAGGCAGAGGGGTGAAAAGAAACTGCTAGAATTAATCACAGTGAGAAACTACCTCTTCAGCAGTCTGCCAGAGTTCAGAAAACCCATGAGAAGTGCAAAATAAAAGGAAAGTGGGCTGACTTACCATCCAAAGGAACAAATAAAATTCAAACAAACACCCAAGTCTCCAAAACAGAGACATGCCCCAGTGCAAAGGAATGTAGCATCTGCTGCCACAACAGCTTCAGCTTTGTTTTTAATATACTTGTCATGAAGACTGAAAGGTAACAAGGTAGGAAAGACAATTTACTAATAATTTAAATACACAGAAGGCATATTGTCTTCACTAAATATTTATGTACATCCAGTGTTCCACCAATCCTTATGTAAGAACTGATACTTAAGCACCATGAGTGAAAACAAGAAACTTTCATTGTTTAGCTCTGACTCAGCACAGATATCTTATGTGGAGAAGGCAGACTGCAAAGCACTTTTTTCTTTGTTGAGTTTTTAATGATAGTTATCTCCAGGTCCAACAATGGAAATTTTAACAGCTCACTACTGCCTGCATGAGATCTTTCTACTAATGAAACAAGAAAGTAATGAAATTTGAACCATCTGAAAAGAAAGATCTTTTTCCATAGGTTAATTTATCTAGGTATTTAGAAGATGTGTAGGTGTCCTTTTGTTTACAACAGTGAGGCAGAAGTATCTTTTGGCAGTTTCTCCGAGCACGAATGTAACACTTCTAGCAGACCGGAACTAAAACTGAAGAAATCTTGAATGCCTGAGCAGGGAAAAATATTTTAAAAGAAAAATCTACTTTTAATGATTTAACTGTTCTTAATTTTTTGTTCATCAGGGCTTCTTCCTGACAGATCTCAGAATTAACTTGTCATCTTGTTTCTCTATATCTAAGCCCATACTCTCAAGGGCAGAATTGTCTGCCAGCCCCTTCTCCTCCATCTGCGCAATAAGCTCTTGATTTCTCTCATTCTGTTCAGTGAGATTTCGGATAGCGTATACTGCCCACGGGTTCACAACTGTTGGACAAAATTAAGGATCATTTATTTAAAAATGAAACAATGCTTATTTTAATTTATTACTGCATTTGCCCCCCTCCCCCATCCCTCAAACCCAGAAAAACAGCAGAAAACAAGGGTTTTATAAAGGCATTTACAGGCAGTGACTCTGGACCTGCAAATACTTGCATATGAGGTAATTTAAGTCTAAATGAGGTATGTCCATTAACTTCAGGCAATTTTACTAGGTTTTATCTTGAATTAAAATAGAAACAAAATACAAATGCAGGAGTTAAAAGGACATACTATTTTAAGCCAAAATTACAGTTAATTGAAGTGTTCCAATGATCTTCCTAGTGAGATTAAAAAAAAAAAAAGTCACTGTTTTTAGGATCTGAACACTTCAACACTATACTTTCAAAGACTGGCAAACAAAATGAGCCATAAATCAGGTACAAGAAAGACAACAACTATTATTTTCCCTGTAAAAGCTGCAGAAATGTAGAAAAAGAGAAACACCTCTTGCACAGGTTAACAGCTGAAAACGGCACAAATAATGTGGAAGACACTCAGAAGTATTTAACTTCTAATGATATCTAAACTAATTTCTTTGTGCCTGGGTGCTTTTACAAACTTGCCAACAGAAGAGACACTAAGATCACCAGCAGGTAGCTCCTGCTCATGTTTAAATGGGCACAAGCTGCAACTCATTCACCTTCTACGGTGGTCCCTTGAGGCCAGGATTGAAGCACATGTCAGGGCCATAGACAAAGGATTTAAATTCCCAGGATTATCAGTCAGGCATCTTCCAAGTGAACTACAGTGTTCATTTTATGAAGTGTCAGGGATGTTAGTCCCAATTCTGCAGCTGAAAAGCTATGTTACGATATAATCTTTCCCAAGTTGGTAACATATGGGAGGCAAGCCATTCTGAATCACACAAAAGTGATTTGCCTGCAGGGCACCAATTATTTACTACATGTAGCTTCACATCCAGTAGAAGAATATGTATAATTTACTCATCTCCTTGACGTCTTTTGGGTTGGACAGTGTCTAAGCACAGAGATAAGATAGTCTTCTTACTGGCATTTGCCGGGGGGTGACTGGAGGGGAAAAATCTTGAGTTGTGGAAGATGGTAACTTCAGCCAAAACAATAAAATACAGGAACTGGACTTTCTTACACAATCTGTTGTGACAGCATTTGGAAAATCTAGTACCACTGCATGCACATTGTTACAGTAGCAGTCTTGCCGTTTTCTCTATGCACCTTGCACTGACTGCTGTGTCTGCCTTACTGCTATCTCCAACTTCCCCTTACGCTTATAGACTTTCAGCAGAGGCAGTCTTCCATGCTGGGTTGTGGGATGCATCAGGCAATGTGGGTGAGCAAAAGACATAGCAGAAGCAGCTTGCTTAAAAGACCAGATCCTGCCTTCAGAAGCTTGTGTTTTAAAAGAGGGGAATCAATCCTCAACAGAGAGAGTAGCTTAGATGAAGAGTAGCTTGGACAAACTTCACAGGAAACATACATGGCTAGGGAACAACCCTGCATTGGCATGGATTGGTAAAACAGCCCCCTGCTTTTTAATAGCAGTTTATATTTATTTTCACATTCAAGCAGCCCAGAATGGAAAATAAAAAAATGGCAAAGCCGTAACAACTGTAGGGCTTTCTTTCTGACAGTTCTTCAGACTTTGTCAGGAAACATACCACACACCTCCTTCATTTCAGCTACGTAAACCAAGTGTGTCCACTGAAGTACATTTGAGTACATAAAACAGCAATAAAATACCAAAGAAATAAAATCATATATGAGCAGGATCTCACTCAGCAGCTCCAACGGTGAGAATAAATGTCAGAACAGTAAAGCATGCAAGCTGCTGAATGCAGAAGAACAAAGACTGATACCTAAACAGGTCTTTCTGAGGTCTGATTCAAGGCATTTCACAAGTGCCAAAAAGTAACATGAAGTTCTCCCAGTGGACTGTGAGAAACATGCTACCACCCTCCCTGGCTCTGCTCCTGGGATGAGGCGCAGATTTCTCTTGCTCTGTTCCTAAAATACAGGTCTGCATAGAATACAGCACTTGCATAAAAGAAAACCTCCTAAAAAAAAATAAAGTAATTTTCAAAGAGTGACAGTTCTCAATCATGCAAAGTGCCACACAGAGAAAAAAAAAAAAGTACTCGAAGTTTTTTTTTGTGTGTCTTAGCCTTGGGAATAATCCTGTTACCGTCATCTTTATGTCCTTCAATACAAAAACACTGCTAAACCCCACAGCAAATGATGTTTTCCTATTATCATATCCATTCATGCTTACATAATATCTAAGACATGCCCATTATCTTATGAACTCTATCATCATTATGGCATTTATCATTATTGACTACTGTAGCTGAAGCAAAATGGTTTCAATAACATTTTCACTCATTCAAAAACTCTTTTCTGTATGTAGGTTTTCCATTGTAAATTCAGTCATGAATATGCATGATTTCCCTTGTTCGCATGCTGTGTGAGGCTAAGACCTTTGGATGGCTGTGTGCAGACCTAGACAGACTTAAGTATCAGCAGAGATTACAGCTAGTCCCCAGCTAATATTCACATTACCCTCTTGCTCCTCTCCAAAGATAGAGATGCAGACAGAAAATTAAAAATATTCTAGAGTCTCTAATCCTACCAACACTTTAAGCACTTTATTGTATGCTCAGCTTTAGAAAGAGAGCTTCTAAAGTTTCCATAGTTACTACAAATAAGAGCATGAGCCTGTTTGTTGTGAAACTGCATAAAAGAAAAGAAACGCAGCAAGCACGGTAGATCTCATTGCGTAGACTTGTCTAGATTTTTCCAACGGGGCATATTACACTCTCAAATTAATTAGTATTATAGACAAGTAAAGATTACAATCTGTCACAGTGCACAGGGCATACAAAAGAAAGAAAAAAAATCATTTTGCAGGACCTTCATTCCTAGACTACCTGTGTTTAGCGAATGAAAGCAAACATTTGCACATGTTTACAGCAACTCATTTTCAAAATGCTTCAGTACTGTATGCTATGGGATTCCTACATTATTTTGACTTATACAAACAATAACAAAACTGAATCAATTTGCCCTGTGTTCCATCTTATGAAACATCTCCATATAGCAATTTAAAATTTATCATCTAAACTCCTATGGGTTGTAACTTCAACTGTCGGGCGGGGGAGGGGGAGAAATACAAGGAGAAAGGAAGAGAGGCAGAGAAAATGTGCTACCAATCTGCCCTAAAGGATGAAATATTTTACTATCTGGCATCTACATAAGCCATGAAAATCTATGCCACTAAATCCTGTGGAAATTTTGCCACTGACTGTAAAGGGAACTTTTAACAATTATCTCATTTTTCTTCATATGGATTCTGCTACAAGAGGTTGCTAGAGTTAGTGCTTGCAATAGCACAGTGACTGTTTTATAAGTTTAATGGTGTGTGAAAATACAACCGCATACTGTCAGGAGTCGCTGACCAATATCCTATTGCAATGCACTACTGGAGAGGAGGACTTACAAACCATTTCCCAAAGAGAGTATTCCAGGCTTTTATTTTCATATTGGGAGATCCAATTCGGACTAAATGTTATTGGCAAGTCTATTGCAGTCATCAGGTCCCTTAAGAATTGTTCCATAAAATAATTTGGATTCTGTGGATGAAAGGTAGATATGCAGCAATGCATAAGTAACCTGGAAAGTATGTTGCTTGAAAAAAGCAAGTAGTTAAGTTTTAAAAGTTAAGTATTACCATTAATATAGGATACTGAAGAGTGGTGACAAGGAGAATGAAATATATCTGTTTTTCTTAAGTCCCCTTAATGGTTATTAATACTAAAGAATTTCTAAACATAACATCCTTGGTGGAGAGTTTGGTTCCTTACATAATGCAGGTAATTTTTTATTTTGTTTTTTAGTTAGACCATTTCCTGCATTACAGCTAATTTTCAATAATGAAACGATTACTTAGGAAACTTTCTTCCTTAAGAATCATTTGGCCTAATGAGAAAAAGAGGATATTCTTTGCACAGTTCCATTACCTCATTTAAATCAGATTTTTGACTATCTAAATTTTAAGTACCTTTTAATCAAATATAGGAAGAGGTACAAAACTTTATCAAGACAGACAATGCACAAGGATTGGAACCCTAGCCAAATGGGCTGTTATGCAATATTGAAAGCCATCCAACTTCTCCAAGAGCTTTTCTGGAACAGGTCTATAGGGCTAAAAACCAGAGATGATGAAAATACTATTCTTGTTAATTGTATTTCTTTCTGGTCTTCAACAAGTAACCCAATTAACACTAAAACTTCTGTAGACAGGAATGAAATACTAAAGTGACACGTTAGAAGAATCACTTCCACTTACAGGCCTGACTGGACCACACTGAAAAGACATAAAGCATTTCCCCTTCAATTCTTTCAGTCCTTTTAAGTACTTTTGTTTCACAGCAACTTGAAGATAATTCTTCTCACCATTAAAAGAGGTCTCTAAACAGCTACCAAAACTGTTAACCACAGTTTGGATCAATGTGCTGTGATTGACCACACATATTAGACAGTCAGGAGCTTCGTCCCTCAGAGTCAGACAAATTGCTTACAAAGTTGCAAGCTTCTTCCTGTTGGAGCTTTCAGTAGTTTTGTAAGTTCAAGAAGCTGTATAAAATGATACAAATTACTTACAACTTTTTTTTTTTTTACATGACATTTACTTGTGCCTAAGACATTACCCCAAAAAAGTAATCACAGAAAATGTAAAGAACTAAAGGTTTTGTCTTAATTTATTTACTTAAAGAAGTTAATTCATATTTTTACAATTAATGCTTTGGACTCTATTTATACCTGATACTAAATTATCAGCATGAGAAAACCTCAGGAATGCAGCATACAGAAACTTAAAAGACTCTGCCTGGAAGGTAGAATAAAAAGGTCTAAAATATTTCAGTTGCCTTTATCGTTAATTATTCCATAGCAGTTAGTATCACTTATGACTGCAGCCACCACATTTTAAAACTAGAAACTGGCAGTGCTGTATCACTCCGCAATATCCTCCCTTCTTCAGATTAACCTGGCTCTTGCAGAGCATACAAAGCACAACTCATCTAATCTAGGAACCTCCCAGGTGGAGGGGCACCACTGGATGCTGTAAAAGGCATTTATTACTGATTTATTACTGATCACATTTTCTAGAGATAAGATTTGTAACACTGAGGAAACCAAAGCAGAGGTTCATTTCTACTACAGGTAACTCTCACCTGGTCCAAGGGATCAGGAGGGTTGGACTATCCATCGCCAAACAAGCTTCTATCTCTACCACTACGTGGCAGCAAAGCTTCACTGGACATGCATGAAATCAGATGCCTGCAGTCAGCCCGTTTCTACTCCTATCTAGGACAGGAAGGCCAGGGTGGGCTGTTGATGCTTATTGCAAGCACTCCGCATAAAATCTGCTTCAGGAAAATATTTTGGCAAAGAGAGAAAGCCTATCCCCCAAAATATGAACTGGGGTTTGCAGCTCAAATTCCACTCTGTAGAAGAGCATTGATTTGCTAGAGAAAGATCTCAAAAGATAGAATAGGCAAAACTACCCAGTTTAAAGTAACCAAATTAGTTTCAGTACTAAGGCAACATTCTCCTTAATTCACAGCCAACAGAAACTGGGAAACATTCATAGCAGAAAATAACCGTACATGAGGGGGTTTTTTTATTTTTTTTCATTTCCCAAGCCTTCACTAACCTCCCATACCAGTGGTTATCTCTTCCTCTAGCAGACAAACACCATCTTTCTGACTACCTGTATTTATACCAGTCTCGGAATGTCCTACCCAACACCTGTCATGCTGAATACATTTCTTAAAATGTGCCTTGTGGGACACAGGTTTCTTTAAAATGGGAGTGGTATCTTCTGTATAATCAACTGACAGGCATGTTAAATCGTATGTGTAACTTTCACTGAAAGTTCACTCATTTAAGGATCAATGGCCAACAAATACACTTCAAGACCATTAAAACTCTTTTGTCCAACACCTCTGCACTGAACTCAGATGACCAAAGGTCAGTCACTCTTGAAATCAAGCCTGTCAATTTTGTTTCATGTACAAGATATTTTCATGCCTTTGCCATAAAGACATCCAATATTGACTGGGAGATTATACTGTGTCTCTAAATAAATTGTTCCACTGGACAAATATCTCATTTATTACAGCCTGTGATCTATTTCTGGTTTAGATTTGTTTAGAATTGTTTCCAAACACCAATTTTCATTATAGGAAAAAAATAAATAAATAAATCACAGATCATAATCAAGGCACTTGGTAAACATCTTTTGCATGAACTCAAGAGAAACTGAGGGAGATATTCCAAGCTTTGCATAATTCGTGTTATCTATTCCCTCCATTTGCATTTTTCAGCATCCCTTTTGAAGCATAGGCACCAGAGCTATGTAACAAGTTTGCCAAAATTTGCTATATGGCCGATTACAGGTGTAACACAATTGCAAGCACCTTCTGGCTATTAGGAATTCAGAAAAAGTGAAAAACAAAAAGCTCACAATATTCAGTTGCCCTATCACTCCTAGCTATATTCCCACAATTAGAATCCAAGCTTTCCATGGCACCTAGAACACATTTTCATTATTGTCTGATGTCAATTCTGACACCCAGAGCCAAATTATGAGGCTCATTCTTAGTTCCATGGCTGTTTTTAACTACATACTTCAGTGCTATCCAGCTAAATGGTACCCAATGTTCATTAAAGTGCTGTTTACCACTTCAGAGTTTGGGTTACAAGACATTTCTTACCTACAGCAATGCGAGAATTTTTCTCCCCACATCACTAGTATTTCCAGGTTAACAGATCACCCAAGACAAGATGGAACAGTATTACATACCCAGACTGCTATTACTCTTTTAATGCCTATCAACTAACATTTAATCCATATTCTATGTGCCTTTTTTCATGCTCTCTGGGACTTAAAAGCACAGTGCCAACACACCTTAGTATTAAACACAAAATTCTGGTCAAGTACTCCAGAGCTGCAAAAGCAATAGTATATGTTTAGCTATTCCAGGCTATTTTTAATATGTCTCTTATTCCAAGACTTAGAGAACCTAAAAAAATAAATAAAAAATTAAGCCATAACCTCTAGTTTGTTTTACTTTTTCCTATACTCAGACTTGCAATACTAGCTTAAAACCATGACTATGACACATTCATTTTTGCTGCTTAGGCTGCCAATTTGTTTTTTAAATTATGACTTTTTTAATAGAAACCTGTAATTTATAAGTAACTATAAATCATCTGGTTTTAAAACAGAAAGGATCACACTCTTGATCAATCTTAAGCTAATGGTCCACAGTTATATTCTGTTCCTACAGTTCCTTCTATTACACTAATCCCATTTTAAGAATTCGTGACAACTAAATCTGTTAGTTATCTAGAAGAGGTACCGGGGAGTTAGCAGGTTGTTACATCCAAAAAGAAAAAGCTTTAATTGCTGTTACCTGCTAAAACTGCCTTAGCTTATCTTCTTTTCTCACTTACAGAAAAAAATGCAAAATGCCATTAAGTTGAAACTCCTGTATCAAATTACTACTACAACCTACTGTAAACATTGAGATGTAAAGCACTAAAGCACAGGGGACGGAAATGTGTTCCCAAACTGATTAAATATCAGGCAGACTGTAGTAATCTTAAATTTTCTTGCACACGTAAAGAAAAGATCTCCACCTACACAGAGAAATACATTAATGTGCATTTATATGGATGCATATAGAAATCAAGAGCTTTTCTAAAACGCATTAAAATTGAAATTACAGAAGAAAAAAAAAAAGCTTTCAAAAATTTGGAACTAAACTTAAAAACCCAACCTAGTTAACATCTGACATGTGGTCAAGCTAATCATAATTTATCACACTAAGCCAGATGACAAGATAAGCTGACTCACAATTTGGATAGAAGCTCTTTTACTATAAGTAATCTTTAGAGATTCATCTATCATACAGATTCAACAAGGATCTCTTTATCAGCTTATCTTTCAACATTGTACTCAAATGTTTTATTGATTCAGGGTCTCTGATTAACTTATGTATTAACTCCCACTCTTGCTGCTTTTGGTAACTTCAAACATCACATTACGACAAATAACGAAGGTAAATGAAACTCCAGTTCCAGTGTCACAGACACCAGATGATGTCCAGTGTGCATCCAAAAATAACAATGGTTAAATAAATGGGTGTTTTGAAAGATGCAACTAAATCATAACCAGCTAAGGTTTTTCTCCTATGTTTTGCAAAAAAGCCATTAGCCACAAATGTATCTGCTAAAATTTCAAGAAATGCTTGCATCTCCTTGAAGAAATCTCAGAACACCAAGAGGCAAGAACAAATCAAGAAGTTCAATGGAATGAACTGCAAATATATCCCTAGTGAGAAAGGAAAGGCTAGATTTTGGAAACAATTTCAGAAAGAGAAAGAAGGAAGTCTAAACTGGGGAAGTGAGGGAAAATGATGTAAGGATCAGGAAGGAACTGTATAGGACAATGCATTCCCCAGTTGATGTTACAAATTATTTTAATAACAGTGACCAAAAATATGGCAACAGAGTAATGTCAGAATAAAGGTATTATGCTGGCCATACGACATCTGAATATTCTTTGGAGGCATGCAAGAAACAATGTCAAGCAGACAGACTGAAATATGATGAGGCAGTCGTAGAAGGCATTCCATTCTCAACAATATTTTTGAACCACTCCTAGCTTTATTTAAAAAAAAATAAAAATCTTTGGGTCTCAAATTTCTGGTACTCTGTCTTCAGCCCACAGGGGAATTTTTCAAAAGAAAGTCTACAGAAAAATCAAGCAAGCTGTTTGAGCTATAAAAGCAGTGAAAGATTTTATATATATATGTGTATATATATATATATGTATATTTGTTGTTGCTGCTGCTCCTGGTAACTAAAGATCTGCTTTCCTTCAAGAATTCAAGCCTGTCATGGATTTAAATCCATGAAGAGGGTTAGGGCAGAGGACAAATATGACAATATTTGGTTTAGAAACAGAGTTATTAACTTTAATTCCTCACTTTTACATGCATGAGTTGGTACTTACAGAGATTACTCTTCTCAAAGGATTAGAAATATTATAATGTAACATTTGAAAAAACCTTCTTGCATTCTGTATAGCTCTGTTAAACTTCCTCCAGCTCAAAGACGGACCCTGTATATCACACGTGTTTCCTTATGATGGTAGCTGCCAATTACTGGAGCTGGAGAGAAGGGAGGTACTAAAGGAATAGACGTTGTATTTACATCTCCGTAAATCTGTTTTTGTATTTTATATACTCTCAAGAAAATTAATACTTCCCCTCATGCCGAACTCTGAATTTCAGAGTTTTAATCATCCTGCAGATGCACTAAATAAATTGCATTGTGAAATTATGGAATCAGCAACCTGAAATAAACCATTAGGAATTATAAATTTGTTAAATGTCCAAACACAAAATTTAATCTGTGGTCATTTCTGGGAAAAGAAGGGACAGCGCCTTCATTTCTCAGAACATCTTTTCCTGTCCTGCATACTGCATTCTTTCTGTGGTCTTAAGTCTTTTTCATATTAGGAGAATGTTGTGTTTGACAAGAGAAAATTTCATCTTGGGGAACAGTGTGGATTAGTGATACAGCTAGTAGATGCAGAACATCTCACAAGAAAACTTCACATTTTTGTTTTCATTCTAAAGTAAACCTTTTCTTACAAGAAACATTTCAGAAGCGCAGTCTTTGGGTCAGAATTTAGACCTACCAAATATTGTGCTTAAGGCGGCTGGGTTTTTTGCTTGGTTCTTCACCTTTAACCAAGTCCTGTTCCAAAGAGTGCAACGCAAAGAAAAGATAAACAATGGGTTAAGAAATGGAAGTTGTATTATACCAACTCTTTAGACATGAGGCCAGTGTCAAGAGTGATTTAAAGGAAGATTAGTTAACACAAATGCCTCCTGTATCCTTTTCAACAGGGTGCATGCACCTAGATCCTCTCCCTTCAAATAACCTCATTCAGGACACTTTATTCAATATTGTACAGAAAAATCCCACTTACAATGGAATCCAGGCTATAAAACTTTGTAACAAGAAGACTGGTTACTTGCAGCACTTACTTCAAGACTGTAAAAATGCCCTGATACATAGTGACAGAAATAAGCAGTCCTGGGCAGATAACCTTCCCAACCAAAACCAGAAATAGGGTTTGGGAATAGCTGTGTCTTTCCCCTTTCACCATGAAAAATAATAAAAAGGTTGAAGCCTCTTAGGAATCACTTAGGAAGCTAGTCCACTACTACAGCCAAAAGAAAACCAACCACCACCCTTATCACACAACATTAAGGGATTCCCCTGCGAACTACGCAGATCCCTAGGCTCCATTAGTATCTAGCAAAATACAGCTATGAAGAATTCACAGTAACTTCCAGCAACACGGTAGGATTTGGTCCGCTGAATAAGGTGAAAGAAATAAGCCCGTCTCAGCCTGTTCTTGCTCAATGAATGAACACTTGTACCTGTTCCAGTTTCTAGTCTGACCAGTTCATCTGAGTATTACTGTAAGACACAGAGAAGCAGCTAAGGTTTGTTCTTATTCCACAAACCAGAAATCCTCCACTCTTGTCTTTAAAGAAGAATTCTTGGCATGTAGGAGTTGAATTAGTCTGAACTGGAGAATGGCAATACAGAGATTCCTTCTTGCTTGACCATTTTTGTTCTTCATCCTGGTTCCATCTATGGTAGTTGGTTTCCACTCAGCTGATATTTTGTGTTGTCTTTGGCACTATGAACGTAAAGGTTCAGGTCAAGAAATTTCTGCTCTTTACCAGTGCTGAGTCCCATTCTTTCACTGCTGACCTCCATCACTGCTGGGTCACTAAAAACTTACTATCTACCTGTTTTGTTAAAGTCATAGTGACACAATCAGTATTGGTTTACAGAAAATAAGATTCTAATAGTGCTTTGTCTAAGGATAAGGGTTTCAGCAGCAGCAACCTGCAATAATGCAAAACTGAAACCCTCTAACAAAGAATACACTTCCATTTAGTCCACTTCAAACTTAATTGTGCAGCAAAGCAATTGTCAATGGGATGAGGAAAAGGAGTAGTTTCTTCTAAATGGGCAGAAGTTGACATGAGGAGGTCATGAGTGTTTTCATCAGTAGTCTAGGTCCTTTGCACTGACCATATCCATGGAAATAACATGATTTTATGTATGCTTATGAAAATACAGAATCAAATGGGTCACCTCCAACTACTAAATGCATTGGCAGTGCCTAAAGTGAGCTTTCCAAAGAAAGGCAACCATTACTGATGTAACATTATGCTGTATTTTCTTGCCAACATACATGAGATAGCCACATTTATGTGAAAATGCTCAACTGTACGATGGTTTTACTCTAAAAAGTCATCTTACACTCCTATTTTTGCTTACTACTGGCTTCTGTTCAGCTGTGAGGCTTTTTTACAGCATGTGGCTTGTTTTAGGTTGCACTCTGTAACTTGGAAATAAAATGTGTCAGCTCCCCCAAAAGTCTTTGCTGGCATCTCACAAAAACAAACTGCCATTGTTGCAGACCTTAGGAACTTGATTTCTTCTAGCTTTAGCCAGAAGTTTCATGAACCACAATTACACTTACTGCTGCCATGCAGTCAAAAGTATTTTCGATCTACCTCTCAGATGACCTTCAGACTGAATATAACAGAAGAAGCTTAGGGAAGGAGTTTCTGAAAATGAACTTATATTTTCTACATTTTGTACGGATATCCGCAGCAACCAGAGGTTTTCCTTTCGTAAATATTTATAATTCTTCCTTCTAAAACATAGCCAGCTGGGTGTTTACTCATGTATATAAAAACGTGTATATGTGTGTGTATGCTCCCCCCCCTTACAGTAGGCTATTTTTTCTTCAAGTATGACTGTACTTTTGGCTAACAGAAAAACATGCCAGATTAGGGGTTAATAGAACATGGACACTTGCATAAGGTCGTTCCAATTAAATTCAATCATTCACAAAAAAAATTTATCAAGAGACCTACTGTAAGAATCTCAAAAAGGTAAGATTAGCAAGCATCCTGAAAAAAACAAGAATATTCCATCTTCAAAACTACATTTTACTTCGGATTTTCAAGTTTTACCACTAGTTAACAGCTATTACCTTGCAGTACTTCAGAGAATATGTTTTTTCTTAAAAGAGTAATGAATATTTTTAAGGACAACCATTAAATTTAAAAAAAAGAAGAGTAACACAAAGGTGTGCCTTACGAGCATAACTGTTAACAAGTACTGAAAACCTAGACAACTTAAGGTAAACTGAAAAGGCTTCTATAATAAACAGGTCAGGTTATTTAAAGTCTTTCATAAGCACCTTTTTTGTTTGACTGGGGTCAATAGTCTTTTTATTAGAATGGGCTGGTCTCCTTCCTTATGTTTGCTTTAAACAAGTAGAATCTGTGAAAGGTCAGAAATGAAGCTGGAAGGCGCAGTAAGAGCTTAGGATGAGGTAAATGACAAGAACAAAAAGAAGGGCTCTTGTCAGATGCTAGAGCCTGTAAGAGATGAGGAAGATGGTGGCTTAGAGAGCAAAATAGAATACATTTTAATTTAGAACACCTTTTCCACCCAAATAACCTAAAAAGCAGGCTCTGGAGTAAATTTCTTACTGGTATTACCTGGATAGGCATCTCCAATCCATTCTCCTAATATGTGGCAAATTTAATTTGTTTTTAAACACAGATTACATAAGTAAAGCACAACACTCCAAACTTTTCAGAAGCAAAACAAGAAACTGAATTTTCAAAACAAAAACTTTATCTCTTGAAAGAACCTCTCCTTAATCTAAAGACAAACAAGTCTACTTGTGTTTTGAAACCTCCCTTTTTCTTTTGAACACAGAAGGACAGTTATGATTAGGATACAGCCAATCCAAGATGGAAAGATTCAAAGGGCATAGAAAAAGTTAAAGTGACATTCAATCTTCTCTGAAGTTTAACTCTTCAGACCCTAAGGTCTATAATGAACTACATCTCTCTAGTCTCACTCTGCGTACCTCTTCCCCCGTGCTAAAAGCCTAATAGCTAACAGCTGAAAATCTGGCATCTTTCAGCATTTCTCCATTCAATTTACTTGGAACCATGCAAAGTTATAGCAGCTAAAAATATAAAATAAAAATTCAAATAATTGCAAGAGGCACAGCAAATTGGTTCTTAAGTGTCCATAATCACCTTCGTGTCTGTTACTAATGAGGGTGGGGGTTTTGTTGCTTTTACTCGTGAAATATCCTGAAGGAAAAAATAGTGTTTGTTAGCATGAATGTAAAAGATGCAAGTCTGTCTGAGATGCAATTAGACAAGGTAACAATTCTCCTAAATTGGGCACTGAAAGATGAATTCAAACTGAGAAAGTTAAAGCAATGCAAACATGTCAGTTGAACTTCAGCTAGCTATCTCATAAGCTATAAATCTTGTAATATTTCTAGGCACATTACAGAACTGTTCAGGATCTCAAAGGATGCAATTTTAAGGTAATGACAGGTTTACAAAGGAATTTATTTTAGGATAAGAGCAGACCCATTTCCTCTTTCGGTATGCTTCCATACGCTACAAATAAAAAGATTTATCAAAGGATTTCTCCTCTCAAAGGTAATAAAGAGCTCTTTTAACATCTAAGTTGGCAACCCAGCTTCAGCTGATGAATTGCATACTTTAGGAAAATTGTTTGGGTTTTTTTTCACTGTCCAGAAAAAAAAAAATCCTATTATTTTTACCACAAAAGTTAGATCTTTCTTTGCAAAATTTTGTATTTGTAATTTGGAAACAGAAATTAATTAGTAAAATGAAGAAAATCAGAATATTGTTTCTAATAGAAAAAGTAATGACATCTTAGCTGTAGAGCTTGGATGTCTCCAAAACAGATAAAGATCAAACAAAAATGTGCACCTACAAAGATTTTACTAAGAAATCTACGACGTTCTTATACAAAAAGAATCCAGATTAAACTTTTTCCAAACAAACAGCTTTATCCAAGGAAAAATATGAGCAACACAGACTGAAACCACAAAAACAGGCACTAGAAACAAGAATGCAAAGAGAAGTTTCTGGATGTGACTTTCCTGAAGGTACCGTGGCTGAAGAGGTACACCAAGCTTTCCCTCGCAGCTTTCTATGTCACCTTTGTAAAATGAGGCACTACCGAGTGACCATATTCGAATTTCAGCAACTCTCATCACACCCAGCTCAAGAGCTGCCTAAATACTTCCTCTTAATTAATCTTCTTTGAAAACAGAAGGACAAAATAATTTCACTCTGGATCACAAATTTACAATGCAGGCAATTTTAGGATGTTGCAGTTTTAAGCAAGTAGGTTTTCGAACCGTAGTAAGACCACTGTTCTGGTTTACAAGCATCACAAAATGGATTTGTTGCGGACAGGACTGTGTACACAGAGGGAGGAGAGAAACAGTTGAATCCCTTCAAAGGAATGTTATGCAATGGAGCCAGGTACCTACATGCTATTACAGACTTGGATTGTGGTGTCTAGAAGTAGCAGAATATGCTGCAAAGCAGACAAAAGTAGACAGATACAAACTGCAAACTCCTATTTTGCTTTCTGCATACGACATGCTGAGAATGCAACAGATGAGGAACATCAGAGGTGGGAGAGCAGGGGAGCATTAACTTCATGTAGCACAGGAGCACCTGGAATAGCTAAGGTCAAAACAATAAACAGAGTAGTAGCCAGAAGCTGTGTTCCAAAGGCTGACACAGCAAACTTTGTCACAGCAGGCTAGTTCAACTTGACTTTTTCACATACCTGAATACTGCATGCTACAGATCAGTGGTGAAAGCTTGTATTAAGAGGTGTCATTAAATCTTTAAAAACCAAATAAACAACGTCTTATGCTCTGGTAAGAAGTTTATAGCACAGCCATAAAATGTCAACCTGTATCAAAGGGTGTAAGAAGTTCTATGTTGCTCAAAATGCAGTAAAGGCTCCCAAGGTATTTTATTTTCATTTCATTCAAGACCATAAATTACAACTCTACCCTTTGAAGGCTTCAAGCTTTATCCTCTTTTACTAACAGCTAAAATGCATAAATTGATTCTAGAAAGAAATTCTAGAAGTTGTTGCACAGCCATTTTTTCGAGCAAAGGAACCAAAACTCCCTACACTTTCCTCAGGGCTGCTCTTCTGATTAGGAAAACATACCTTTGCCTGCCCTTCCCACTGCGTCCAGCAGTGCCCATTACTAGAATCAGAACATAGAAGTATAACTCTGCTGCTGGGTGCCCTGTCAAGAGACATGCTTGTCAGGTCTTCAACTACAGGAATAGTGATGAATGTATGAAAATTGCACATAAACCAGTAAAGTGAATGACTCAGTAGACACTTAACATCCATTGCTCTTCCACCCAGCTTGTAACATTTTGTTATCATCTGTCCCTACATCGTTTCATTAAGATGTATTTATAATACAGATGATGTTCTACAGTATGCAAGTATGAGAATATAGAACACTTTCACAACTTCGGGGTTTTATGATACTTGTTAAAAAGTGAGCTTTTTCTGACAAATTAATTTTAAAAACATGTTCCATGTGTTCAGTATAAGAAAGCTGACATTACTCTAGACCGGAAAGGCATTTGATTTCCAGATGCATTTAACAGGAACTTACAAGAAGCTAATGATTACATGACAGCAAATAACAGCTCACCCCCTAGAACACACCAGCAGGATTACTACGCAGTTAATGAAGAGACAGATAAGTGTGCTTAACAACAGTTTATCTTCAATAATGTTATTTCCCTTTAATAGCAACCTATCTTGGAAAGTCTCTGGTCTTAAACCCCAGGAAAATAAAATCCCAAATATGAAGCACAATGCCATTTATATTTAAATCTCCCCAACATTTCAGTCATCTGCATCACTAATTCTCTCAATTATACATATTACCATTCCAGCTTACTAGCCTTGTCTCAAGACTAAGTTTCCAATCACGTTTAATAAGTGTATGGAATTGACGGAGTACTTATTTCAGCCTACTGAATAGACTTCAGTTGAAGCAAAAGCTCCAACATCTGTTACAATGACCAACCCACAGTCTTAATTCAGATTCCTATCACAGTTAGCCCTCTGAATTGACATCTGTAAACTGTTAATATTCATTATTTTAGGAAACAGAATGGAACAACTGTTCAAATTACTTTAGAATCCAGTTTATGAAAGAATATTTATGACTTCATAACCAAGCCTTTAAATACAATAGAAACTCATGAGGCCAGTTAACTTAGTTACCAAGTGAAAGCAATGCTGGCATAAATATATTAAATATCTACACCTTTTCTTATGAGTCATATTCAATAATTAGAATTCTTTTGTAAAGGATACAAGGATTGTTGTCATCATTGCTGCAGTTGTCCAGGATCAAGGGGATGCCATCTAACTCATAAACCTAAATAAAAACAGAAGTTCAATTTAACAGATGTCTCAACCATACAAATGATGTTTCATGCAAGAAATATGTAAAACATAACAGATGTTTGTTTCACCCAAAATATTAAACATGTTAACATTAATTCCAGTGTAAATCTGGTATTTTCAGCAGTAAGTATCACAAAATAGTAACAACACAAGCAGACATTAATTTCACATTCTTTCTTCATTTAGCATGTGTTTGACTGAGGTATTTTCAGTGTCATGCTTCTCACACGGAGCCGGAAAAAGCTATGCTTATTGACAGCTCATACGTGCTCCCAGAAGGAAAAAAAAACACAAACAAACTGAGTGAGTAAGGAAAAAAAAAAAGTTGAAGAACACACACACACATGCACACAAGTCAGCATGGGGCCATGTGTCTTCTCTATCTTCTGTATCTATGCAGCCTTCAAAAGCAGTGGGATACCTGTATGTACCTAAGCACAAATTCTATCAAGTAAGAGCCACTGACTTCTCCTTTGATAAGGTGGTCATTATGTTATTACCAAACCAAAAAAGTCGAGATCTGTCATTTTTTATTTTCTGGGTATGCATACACATGTGAACTCAAAAATTACACTAATACATTTGTGTGTGGTTGTGATAATAACGTATGATCTTAATAGACTCATACATATGTACTCATACTACTAAGAACTCAGGACAAGCCGCTGTTAGTAATAAATATGTAGCATACTTATCTTAAGAAAATCATATTCCACAGGAAATTTATCTAGATTACATTACACTGTAACACCATACATCATCATGCATAGTTACAGCTTTAGAGGTGTTACTTACATAAATGAAAATCTGTTCTAAATTATCTGCAAAATTTCAACCTTGGAAACACCTTCTTAAGACATATAAGCTTTTTTTTTTTTTTTTTTTTTAAATGATACAAGTAGTTTTAAAAATACTTCAGAGCATGAAGATTCTTTCTTTATATTCTTATATATTATTTATAATCTTTAAGCCACCTGGACATGGTCCTGGGCAACCTGATCTGCATGTAAGTAGGGGCATCGGACAAGAGGTTCCCCCAGAAGTCCCTTGCAATATCAATGATCCTGTGATTCTGTGATAGCCAAACCCTATTTGTCCCAACATTAAATTCTTTAATTCCTTAAAATTTAATTTCAAACCAAGAACTGGCAGGCAAAAAAATTCACACAGAACATCAATTTAGACTGCGGCTTGATGATGGGATTCTCTCATCCATCTTTTTCTTTTTTCCCCCAAAAAATAAGATGTGGGTTTTTATACCATGTAAAACAACAAATCACAAGGTTTACTCTGCAGGATGCATCAGCTTTCTGAAATGCAAGTTCTATGGTAAGAGAGGAAAGGTGGGTACAATGAGATTTAGATGTGAAATCCAAAACAGACTATCCATGAGTAAAACTGAATTCAGACACAAATCTCAGCACATCACTTACAAGTTCCTTTGTGACAATCTTATTGCAGAGTCTCAAGCAATAATCAAAGAAAGTAACAGTAACAGAAAACAGATCTGCAAACAAGGCTTGTATGTAAAAAAAGCAAACAGTATTCCTAGCTCTTAAGACCTAACTGGCACATCAGTGCTAACATGCATAACTATACCTACATGAAATACAGTCAACAATGCAAGTTTTAAAATACTCGTTCTTTCCACAGATTTTTTTTGTTTTTGACAGAGGTCATGCAGCATGTATGATGTCATACTTCAAAGCTTGACCAAACAGCGACCTTTCAGTAGTACAATACTTGCGTGTGCTTGGGAAACGTTATTTCTTTGATTTTCATGCTGTAGCCAAACTGATATGCCTACTATGTTACCTTTCATTTTCCATCAGTGAAATGCTGAACAGTACAAATTAATCTAGATTAAGTGCTGTCAACTGAAATAAACCATGTAATCTGTTCCAGTCCAATTCAAATGAGATGTTTGGTTAACAGAACAAGTAAGTATTCTGGGAAAGCAGAATTTTAATTAAAATTCACACATCCTTCAAAGAATTGCTGCTGGAATATAATAAGATGCCTTCAAAGTGGGAACAAAAGCAGTAAACCACAGCCTTAGTGATACCTTAACGTAAAAACCAGCTGATAACTACTACTGCCTTACACACCCACTGAGAATCTCTTGAACATCCTACAATTAAACTGTATGTACACTTTGACCAAGTTAGGCATAGCATTTGTCACCATAATGCCAGCTTTAGCAGTCACCTGTGATTTACTACAAATATGAAGCAAAGAGCTCAGATTCCTGATCAACCACTACTAGAGAAGTTCCAGTCCATGCCCGCTGTTTCTGAGCCACCAATGATCCACTGAAAGTGTTTTACAGTAACCTAAAATTCATGCCAGTGTACTGTAATGATCTGGGCTGCAATATGAGCCAGTTTAACAATTGCTTTGCATTTAGTGGAGCCATTTCTGCAATGAGTGTCCCAGATAGCCAAAGGATGTGATCACTGTACCCCACCAGGCTGTCCCACTTGCATACTACAGTCTCTAAAATCTTCTCAGTCTCATCTGCCTGTAATCTCCCACACCAGCAGATTTTGTAAATATCCAGAAAGCACCATCCCAGGCTCAATCACTTACACAGATTCATTGGAACTACGGTGCACAATACAAAAAGGCTACTGAATTTTTCCGAATAATTATTGGTCTCAAAGTTTTTCCTTTGAAGAGAGATGTCTGTGAAATGCACAGTGCAGAGTAAGGCAGTGGAACTTTTTCAGGGATCATCTTGCAGGGCTTGCAAAAGGAGTCAATAGTGCACAAGCTTCAAATCTCACTTTGAATAAGGTGCAAAATTATCCTGGGAAGAAACCATGTAGTAGCTGCTGCGAAACTGGCTGTGAACCATCCAGATTTTGGAAGAAATTATAGACAGAAATTATGGAACAGACAATAGTTCTGGTGTCTGTCTGGTAAACTAATTAACCTGTGTTACAAGAGATCATTCAAACTATTCTCCATTTACATTATTGACAACACAGCTGGCTAATAACATGGAACTGCAGTGGATTGTAACAAAACCCCAAGGTTATTTTATTATGAAGAACTGTATCACTTTATTCTGAACTACACTGAAACAGTAAACGAAGCTGCAACCTATGTGTAGGCTAAGTCTCAACCACTTTTAAGTTAATTGCAAAGGTTACTTAAGACAAAAAAATTACAGCTTTGCGCTGTTGAGTTAGTACCAAAATTTTTGCCCTAATAGCAGTTTGTGTAATCGTTTTCTAAAAAGCAGGAAAATAGAACATTCAGCATTCAAAGGCAGGTTATCTGTCTCTGCCAGTTAAAAAAAGGAATCTTTCACACTACAGCTTTATATTGCTGTCCCACTTGTTTTCTGTACTTGCCTTTGAAATGTAATGAACATCGGTTTCATGCCAGTGAGAAACTTAAATACATTATGCTTAAAAGAAAATGCTTTCTCCAGGGACAAAGTGACTGCTAGTTTTTTTCTCTGTTATGCGGAATTTAATAATCTATTTCAATTACTTAAACCAGACACTGAACAGAAGCCCATGTAGGCAAAGGTGCTAAATAAATATTAAAAGAGAACTTATGAAAATGACCAACCCAGACCATGCCCACTGCTCTTGTGGCCAAGGAACAATACAGTGTTTTATTTGGATGGTTTTGGACATATCAGTCCTGTGGGAAAAAGCTGTGCTTTTTTCTCTTAATAACCAATGAAAACATCCAGGCTAAAATTAAAGCTTTCATGTTATGTTACAGAATTCACATTTACTTACCTTACATATAAATAAGGCCACAAACATAATTAAGGATATCTGCCCATACCCAACTACTTCTGATAATCTCCCAGTATTTCCTTTTGAAATTCATGGAAGTAATCATCATTAACACAATAATTCACACCAGAGCCCAGAAAAAGTATTAATTACCCATAGACTGTTTCTTGAATCTTTTTCACTCTAGAAGCAATGAAGCTAAGCTCAGGGGTATGAATGCAAATTCTCTGAGCATGACAGTGCTTGTTGCTGATTCTGCGTGCACCTAGTAAAATGCAACTACAATCTCCAGGTCCAGCAACTATACGGACAGTAACAGAAAACCTCCAGCAAAAATAAGCTCTTCAAAGAATCATTAGCACTTCAGGCATTAGAAACATAACCTGGTCAACTAAAAGAGTACTATCATGCAAAAAGAACATTTATGCCTTCAGGTAACAACAGCTTGAACATAAATTATTCTTCCACCAGAACATGACCAATTCTCAGTCTTCAATTGATACAGAAGGCAGAATGAAAAATGTGTTTGTTTCAGCCAAAGAATACTTGTATTTCTTAAAATTTTTATTTGGTCTAACTGTAGATAAGCAAAAGGAAACGCATTCTCACAAATAGAAGCGGACTACCAATAGCTTGAATAATCCATGCTAACACCCACTCTTTCTTTTTACATGTTACGGATTGGTATGTTGACAAATAGAAAGATAAATTTCCAGCTTAAATAGCAGCTGGGTGCAGGAAACACACACTCTAGAAACAAGCCAAAAAATGGGAACAAGCAGGAAACCGTTTATATGGAAAAAACTCCAGGTATGGCATTCATTACAGATCACCAGTTTCCTACCAGAGAAAAACCCGTCTCCAACAACGTTTAGCTCCAGAGTATTATATTTAAATTCATATTATGGAACTTAAAAGAAAAAAGGTTTCTGGGAGCAACGTAACTGGCAAACTTCACATTTTTATGGATTCGGCTCCTTCGCTCTTTGCAATGAACCTAGTTCCGTCACACAGCTACAAGCATCAAAAAACATACAAGTAATAGCACATGGTTCATAGGTACAGGTGTGCTGATCGGTTGCCATACATCAGCCTTTATTTGCATTGGATCAGGGATTAAGCTGCGACTACCCAGCTTCCCCTCTCAGGAGCGCTACTTTGGGTTTCTCATTTACCTATTTGCTGATTCTCATGAGGATAAAAACAGGAGTATAACACTACTTCTGATACCCATATTTCTCTGACATTTTATTTAAACTGCCTAATGGATGTAAAGGCTGGAGGAAGCAGAGTAAGGGAGAAGGGGAATAACAACGCAGCTGGGATGGCATGATCATAGCAAAACCTGAAAGATGTATTAAGGTTGCAGAAAACAAACTTATTGACTATATTTTCTGTTTTCTCTTAGTACCCTTGATCACTGAATACTTCTGAAGAGCTGAATCATCAACATATTAACAACCGTCTGACATGAAAGAACAGAATCCTAAGATGTATCAACAGAAGCATAGCCTGTAGGTCAAGGAAAGCAATTATTCTCCTTGGTATTCATTTGACAGCAACCTTCTCAAGGGGCTGAAGCTACGCCATGCGAAGAGAGGGAACTGTGGGTTTTTACCTGGAGAGGAGGCGGCTTCTGGAAAACCTGATGTCAGCCTTCAATACCTGCAAAGAGGTTACTAAGATGACAGAGCTGCTGCCCTGACTCAGGTTCACAGTAGTTTAAATAGACAAAATACAATAATGGAAATGAAACTGAGAAGTTTCTGGCTGTACATGAAGAAAAATTTTTCACTATGAAGATATGGAGCAGGTTGCCAACAGGCACCATCCTGGAGGTTTTCAAGGTTTGTCTAGAAAAGCCCTGAGGAACCTGCTCTGAATTCAGGTTTAACAGGAGGTTGGACTACAGACCTCCTGACATCCCTTCCAGCCTGAATGAGCGAGTCTTAAGACTTTTCCATCTCACTCCGACAAAAATGAAAGAGCTAAGACCATGGAAAGATGTGTAAATCCATTCTTTTCTTTACATTAGTTCAAGACCAGATTCTTTCTACCCTAATATGACCTTTTCTTATAAAGCTGGAACAAAAGTTGTCAGAGTTTATCAGAGTATGTAACAAACAGAAATCGTTCTAGAAAACATACGATTCTTTCCCATTGGTGGAATAATCTTGCATATTCACTACCTTCACACACAGAGAAATCTTAAATTTATTTGTATTTTGGATGCCGGACTGTTCATATAATTTTATTCCTATAAGCTCATATATCTAAGAATTAATGCCTGAGAGTAAATAAAAATGAATCCTCAACTATACAAGCTAACATGACTTTGTGTTTTCCAGAGTAAAAGGCAAGAATTTGTACAATCCAATATACTTAAGAAATATCTGGGCTGCCTCGGAAGAAAATAAAGGAATAAAAGTGAGGTCTAAAACTAAATTTCATTAGAAAAAAAAGAGTGAAAATATAAGCAACATGGTTAACCTACAGCAAAAGCTTGCTAGTGAATACAGTAATCATTAATCAGCTTTAAGGAAAAATGTTTTATCATCTACATTCAGGAGGACAAGAAGTAATGGGCCTAACAAACATAACATTCACATTACACACTCATGAAATATTTTTAATGATGATGATTAGTCAAGCACTGTGATACACAAATCTCAAAGACTCCTGGATAAGTCTCCAATACTGCAAGTCTCCACAAATGATCTGACAAATCTTAACCATGAATAGTCTTAACCAACTGGACAGGTGAATGATTATGACCCTTTCAATCCTTTCAAGACCTTCTCAGATAGAAAATCGTACTAAAATAAATCATGTCAAAGAAAAGTGATCCAATGAAGTACACATTGGGGATTTATTGCCAAACTTTGGTCATCATTAAAGATACATTTAAGTCTTACTCCTGAATGTACAGATGGAGACTACATAACGACTGTGTGATGAGAAATATATCCTTCAGGCCCTGCCACCAAACAGGCTGACCAACAAGAGTCAATTTTCCTGCAAGACCTGCTCAACAAGGTAAGTGATTAGTAATTAAACATCTGGGCAGAATCCAGCATTCATAAGAGTAGGAATATATCAACTGGTCAGGTTCACAAATAGGCTCTTCTGCAGCTGTGATGGTACTGAAAAATGTTATTTCATTTTTTTTCATTTCTGAGTCTCAGTTTGGTTTTGTTGTTTGTTTTTTTTTTTTCAGTTTGTTTTTCCAAGCAGCAGAAGTGATAAGAGATACACAGGAGATTTTACTTCAAAGGACAAAAGAATACTTTAGTCCCTTAGTGCTAGTGGATTCCTAGGTCTCCTGCAGACTACAGGCACTCTGGCTTAGAAGAGAGGCAGCTGTGGCCTGCGGCAATCAAGTCTATTATTGGAGTTCACCACATCCTGCAGATCTACTGAAATACTTATGGACAGAGGCTCCTTTCTCCAGGACATCACAGCAGACTTGCTTAGCTAGTTTTAGAGCTCCTTGCAACAGCGTGAATAACTTTGAGAGCTAAGAGAAATCTCTATGTCCGTTTCAGTCAAGGCAATGCCTCCAGAATACTCTTCCACCTACTACACAGTTTAGGTAAGCATGTATTTAACATTTTAAAGTTTGAAATGCAGAAATCATGGCAACAAAACGGGTTGCTCTGCTACATTAATTTTAAATATATTCTCCCTCTTTCAGCATTATTTCCTGGAGAGACATGAGGTTTATTTCAAGTCTCCCAAAAAAGGTGACCCTTGCCTCTTTCTAAGACATAAAGAAAGGGAATTTAAAAAAATATCTTAGAATCTAAGAGTGGGATTCCTTTGTGATGTCCTAAAACTCTCTGAAAAGAACTGGTTTAGAGGATGACTGTTTTGGCCTTACAGAGAGGGGAGGTAACAAAAGGGAAGAGAACATGAAGGTACCAAGCACACAATCAGGACTAACTCAAAACAAGCAGAAGCTAGAGTGTCCAGCTACTAGGAGAGGGTAACAAGTCATCTCAGTTTCTCATAATACTTTCCACTAGTCTTTCCAACAGCAAAACACAGGAGTTTCCAGCCATTGAGATGATAATATAAACACTTGAAAATTCAAGAAACAGTAATAAAATTGGCTAATTTGTTTTTAAACAACTCAGCTTTCATCATTCGCTTATTTACAGTTCTTGATACAGAGTCCACTTTTCAGTAACAAATAGATGGTGCTATGAGGAGCAGGCTCTTGGCTCTTTTTAGGTTTAGATCTGCTACTTAACATGGATAAAATACAGTCCAACCAAGATGGATTTTGCTTGAAACACAGTATTTGCTAGTATTGTCTTTGCCTATCCTGGCAGCAGCAAGAGAAAAGTACCCTTCAGTATTAAACTCCTGTGCTTTATACAAATTTGCATCAGAGTATGTTTCTCTACTTCTAGTAACTCACTATCTTATTCTCAGTTCACTAAACCCAGTAACTGGACAGTCTTGGCTTGCTGGTTTCAAATCATTGCTATAAAATAGGTTCTTTCATTATTTTTTTTTTATCAGAACAAAAAATAGAATTAAAGGAAATTAAGAATTAGCTATGTGACTAGAACCGGGCTGAGGAAACAACTATTTTGTTCCACAGCAGAGTGAAAAATGAAGACTTGAAATTACTCCAAAGTTCTGAAAAAGTACAAAGATAAGGTTGGGTAAGTCAAACAATTAATTTCAGCTGTTTTAATCACTACTGCAATAGGAAGTTCCATGTCATTCTGGCAAGCTGCCACTGTTTTGGTGGCTACGGTATTTTTGTCTTCCATGTCAAGCTTAACAAAGCATTTTAAAGCATCTCTCAATTAAAATGAGGGAATTTGCTTTGTGGGTTGTGTGTATCAGGGGGTTGGGGATTTTTTTTTGTTTGGTTGGTTTTTTTGGGTGGGGTATTTATTTTGTTGTTTTGGTTTTGCTTGGCTTGTTTTTCTTTTCAGTTTCACATTTTATACTATGTTGGCATAGCTTTTCTTCTGGAACAAAATTCCAGGCATTCCATAAAATATAATAATTTTTAAAATCATTTACATTGACAAAAAATAGATTACCACAGCATGTTTCTGTTGAAGATTTCCTCATTACCGTTATGCACATGATCACACACACTTCTAGCCAAAAATCTGTACAACAGTCTTGTGACCCTGTAGCAACCTCTTCATTCTATTGCTCACACCAACTTTGGTACTTACTTCATTTCTCTCCCAACAGCCTACACACCTTATTTGCTGCTACCTTCCTTCAACATTCCAACTGCTCTTTGAAACTCAGTTCAACTGAAATATCCCTTAAACCCACCAACAGCTTACAACTTAGAGTGACTGTGAATGGAAAAGGAGAAAAAGCAATCCAAATTCATGCCCTCTTTTGATGAATATACACCCTCACTGAGGCCACATATGTCATCACTCTCCCACATTACTACTGTATTTCAAAATTGTTTCCACTCCCAACATCAAGGATTACAACTCTTTGGAAACTTCTGAATTCAGCAAGCAAAAATAAATGCCAGTCAGATGTTCTGTCCTCTGATGATGACTTCTGTTGTGTCCAGCATTACTGTGCATTCTCCTTTTACTTCACTTTGAACCAAGGGTTTAAAAAAAACCCTAATTCAATGCCAGACATATAAATTCACCTGTGGTAAAGACAGAAACACACAATACTCAAATGAAAATAATGTGTGAGAAAAGATCTAGGATGATTTTGAAATGTACAATGATTTGTGCTAGTGATTGCTACACCTCATGGTAAAATTCTGCAGCTAAATACAACAGCATGCCACAGTCAGTTGCAGTGCTTGGAGTGCACTGTCAGACTAGACCAAAAGCAAAGTACCACAACCACCCATGTGGTGACAGTTTCCCATAATTCCCCAGGGTTTCCTACTTCAATTATGTAGTGGCTTCAGTAGTGATAAATTTTTTTAAGGAACTGTAAAGAATAAGTTATTGTATATATTTATATTACCCAAAGTTCACAGCCAAGGAAGGGTGGGAAGAAAGTGAAAAAGAAAGCTAGTAGGCTAGAAGATTGGGAACCGCACACTGACATTATTAATGGCTTTCACTATTTTATGTTTCCACATTCCCTTGTATGCAGAGCTTCCAAGATTTTAGTAATGGGTCAAGGAACAAACCATTAATTTTCTAGTATGTGTGTAAAGGACTTGCACTTTATTACATGTTAAGTATAGAACTATCTTTAATGATAATTAGATTTTTCACTAGGTTAGAACACTGTAAAATTAAGCAAGTGTTTCAGCAAAGGACTGTTAAATGCCTTTCTAGAACTCTACAGAACTTGTAAATGGTAGGCTGCAGGACCTGGCTGACTAAGACAGTCTAATGCTGTTTGTTGCTTGGGTTTTAAATCAGACCAGTCAGAGAAGCCTTCAGAAGTCTGCACCCAGCCATACAACTCCATCACTAATACCAGCATACATAATACCGAGCAATGACAATTTCACAGTCCATTATATATAAAACATTACATTTTCCAAGAAACATATGAATAGCAGAACTATGGTCCTTTTCAAATTAAAAACCAAAACCAACCAGATCTTGCAATTACAGTAATTGCTTTGTTTCAGGAGTAACAGATGTGGTCTCAGTTTACTGGAGAGCAGTATGTACAGCCTACCGGGGATGGTTTCAAAGGAGGCTAATGCAGGTGCAAATCTAGTCTCGCATTCGGAAAGAAGCTTTAGACATACAGTATTCTGCTGAGACTTATTCTTATCTCCTTTCCAGTAACTTTTCTCCTTTATGATACCTTCAAGTCACGGGGTATTCTTCATCCAAAATAGAACAGCTAGCACATCTTTTCAAATACAAAGCAAAGCAAGTACACTTTCTTTCATTTTTCATAAGTAGTTCATTGGCTCTCTTTTTATTTTATAATGCTGTACAAACTATCAACCCTGGTATAAGTACTCCCCTGTAAAGCCCTTTCATTTCTTCCTCCAAGTCATTTTATAACCAAATTCCATACAATTTTTATTTACTCAATGCTCAGTACACAAATAAAACCTGGCAATTTTCACTAGAACATTCAGGAAAGGTAAGAGAAAGTTGAAGTGTTCAGCTCAACTTTGTAATGAAGACTAGGTCCTCTTTACACATTGATCAAACACCAAGCTCCTTTCAATCTACTGTCACAAGCTCTACATACTCAGCTACCAGTTTCTGCCCATATTACCTGAAAGAACAGTGATTAAAACCTATCACATTTACGTCATATGTGGCAATAACAGACTGAGAGGTGCTGGAGCTCACATATTTAAGTTTCTTATGCCTTTTTAGTATTATGCTTCTCTAGAAAGCATCTATTGTAAAGTAAAACAAATTGTAAGCAGTGTTAAAAATAAGAAATTACCATAAATGAACAGAGTAACTTTTGGTTCAGTTTAACCTCATTTACAAGTCAGATTGAATTTATTTCTTCATGACTGAACTAATGCCACAAATGACTACAGCAACATTTCTACTGAGAATAACTATAGTCAAATATTTTATGAATAAAAAACTCTCACAGTTAAGAACTTTGCCTGAAGAAGGTAGTCTCTTCAAGACAGAGTATCCTAGACAGACTAAATGATTTCTCCCATGCTGAAAACAAACATTAAAAGAAAACAGACTTTCAATGATGAATTTAAAAGATTTCATAGTATCAATCCAAGGGAAGCTGTGGCATGAGAGAAAAACTTTTCAATGGAAAGGTATTCAAATACATTAAGAGAGGCTTTATTCAAGTTAATAATCAGTAACACGATGTGTCTGTTCTTCTCACTTTATGGCACTCTGCAAAACAATGACTCAAAAAACCAATGACACTCAACAAATGTAATTTATAAATTTATTTGTAATTCAAATTTGATTTCTCACCAGCTGTGTCATATAAACTAGTCACTTAATGAAAACTAGAGATGTACTAATGAAGGTGTTTTGAATTGCCAACCTCTTATGGAGCAGCTAATGGCACTGTATGCTAACATGGAACTTGGAAAATATCAGTATATGGGAAGATGACAAACTAGCCTTTTCGGTCATTTAAAGAAAAAAAATATTAACTTAAGGTCTGTAAACCAGTATAGTGGCATTAAAGTATTATTCTTTCTCAGCTTAAGCAAATAAATGGGGAAATCCCTGTGCATGCATACTATTTAAGCATTTAATGTTCCTCACAATGCAAAACAGAAAGGGTTTTACTTTTGTTTGGGGTCTTTTTTACAGCTCTTACGTAAACAGAATTGAATCCTCAACAATTCCAGGATTTTGCTAGTAATGGTGTTTCATTTTTCATTTTTAACTGAAAAAGAAATCTGAATGTTGATCTTTTAATGACTGTTCATCATTCTTGATATTTGCAACCCTTTTGCTAATGTAACTGTAGTTAAAAATAACTGCTAGAGTGTTTTCCCACTGACAACTGTTACAAAGTTTGATTCTGGTAGCATAAAGTTTTCATTACTTTTCTATTATAGTTTTGGAAAATCCCAAATTGCCAAACCACAAAAGGACTGAGAAAACAGGCCAAATTATACTTTGGGTTACAGCAGTGTAATAGTTCAGTACTTGGCCCCCTCTAGCAGTTATCTACAAACATGCCAATATAAAAGAACAGAATAAATCCTTGCACCTTACACTACAACCCCATGACAGCTGAGGAAATCAGTTATCACATGACATGGTCCACTTGCTTCATAACCCAGCTCAACTGCATTCTGAAATGCCACTGCTGACTCTGAACCCCTATCCCCTGGAGCACCCTTTGACAAACAGATAAATGTAATACTTAACAAATGTCTCCTGCAGGTTGAGAGCTATCTGTATTTTTAAAACTATTTTCAATGAAAACAAACTACTGAAAAGGTTAGGAATTAGAGAATGTCATAAGGTTAATAGAGGAGCAGAGCACAGCAGCTTCAAAATCATGTGCTGCAATTCAAGAGGTCTGCAAATGAACTAGCAATGAGTTGACAAAGGTTTACCTACACAAAACATCTTGAGATGAAGGGTGTCCATGGCCAAGCCAATGGGACCCAAGGTCTACTTCCTCTTACTGTAATCAAAACAAGCACAAGAATCATTGCAAGAGATGCAGAACATAGGGAAGAAGTAAGGAAAAGAATCACCCACATCATTCTGCCCCAACCCTGGCAGTGTTCAAGGCCAGGCTGGATGGCGCTTGCAGCAACGTAGTCTAGTGGAAGGTGTCCCTGCCCATGGCAGGGGGTTGGAACTGGATGAGCTGTAATGTCCCAACCCAAACCATTCTATGATTCTATGATCTTAGGTGAACAATACACTAGTGAAGCCTGAATGCTGCAACAAACTTAGGTCATTCCAACTCATTTCAGGAGAACTTTCAATTGCATTAGTAAGAGATCCAAAGCAGTGTTGCTGGGCTTCAGCCCTGGCTTGTGGTTGATGTTTCCTGCTGTACTTTTTGGATGGTCCCAAGGGGCTGTTGGCTCATAACAACTAGCACTTCTTTGGAAAACACTCAGGAATGGCTGGGTAAAGGGTGTAGGATATAGGCTCTTCCCAAAGAGAGGTATGAGAAAGGTGGTTCTGTGATTTGATTTTAGTAGAGTAAGATTAAGGTGAAGGAATAAAAGCCTATAAAAGAGAATGCTGTCATGTTGAAGTGAACCATGCCAAACTCTGCAACCTGCCCTCAAGGCTCAAAAAGGTCTCTAACACTTTTTACTTGCTGTACCCTCTAGTGACTGGCCCAGTCCTCAGTGACACTGACTGCACTTCTTTGCTGATGATCCAAACTTAAGGAAAGTTGAGCAATTACATTTACCTGAAGTCCTATTACCTGAAGAATACACATTTTCTTTTAATGATTCTTTACCTGAACTCCCATTACCTGAAGAATACACATTTTCTTTTAATGATTCACCAAGCATAACCTTTGCACAGGATCAGAGTCTCTTATTAAGATAAATTTAGCCACCTTGTTGAGATTAAGATCAACTTTATATTTAGAAAACACAAGAATCCTGATGTTGTGATTTATATATCTATAAAAGCCATACATTTAGTATGCATGATATACAGTAACTCAGGTATGCATGCTCTAGCACTAAATTTCATGCTGAAAGCTTGCTAATGCCTGAGGCTATTGAGCGAGATGATACATGAAACTATACATAAGGAGACTGCATACTAGTTTCTTAATTTACCTCTAAATTACAACTACCAGAGGGGTTTTTTGAGTATTTATGTCTCTAAATGTCTTGCAGCCTGGGAATAACAATTGCAGGTACTATGGAAGTAAAATTCCCAGTTTCTAGGTGAACTCATATATGATGAATATAATTCTAAGTTTTTAAATTTCTAAAGGTGTCATACATATTGTTTTAAAAAATCCATAATAAATGTATCCTTTTATATGGTCAATTTACATTAAAATTTTATTATGCAAAACAAGACATGCATATATATCCTCAAGCACTAAGCCAATTGTTTATCAATTTTTACATGTTCTGTTTAGTTTTATTTATATTAGTTTTTACCTTTCTTGCAACAGATCACTGATTTGATTACAGGTCTGTACTTACGAAGTCAAACCTGCAGGTTGTAACTGAAAACTATAGAGTTCCTGTTTCAAGGTGCAGCTTCATTACTCTACATAAAGTAGATACATACACCACGTTATTAAAACTTCATTAAAGGAGACCTATACATGCACAGGAACTCTTACTAGCAAGTCCATTAAATTAAAAAAAATCTCATATGAACAGAGCTGGAGGGTATATTTCAGTAGCTGAAATTTGTATCAAAATAAATGCAATCATAAAATTAGTTTGTGTTTTTTTTAAATTCTCAAGAGCTACAAGTCACTATTTTTTATTTTTTTTAAGAACAAAGAAAACTTCTATAGGAGTTTATGAATAAACACCATTTTCTTTGAAGATGATTTTCAAAGGGACAAGTTGACACTTTTATAGAAAAGCCTGCAGAAGCAGGTTGACAGTAATGGTGGGTCAGAAAGTGAGAGGAGAAAAAGCTGAATCAGAACCTCAACCAGCTGCCACCAGATTGATCTATTGTAGGGATGTTAAAAATGTTGGTTTTACTTTTAAAATGAAGAAAGTGTTTTTAAGCTTTCTTTCTCCCCCTATACCATTTCCTTCTTAGAATAGGTGGAGGAAAAAGTTGATTTGGAGGTAAATGGTAATGCTTATCCTAACTAAAACTCAATGGAAATGTGGCCAACTTCAATATGAATTTGCAGTGCTCTATAACTATGCTCTAGAACAGTAATGTCTAGACCAAAATCTAAATTAATCTTATTTTGTCACAGGTAAAACTCATGTCAAACCAAAGCAGACCATATGGCTAACACACACACACAAAAGAAAGCAACTCAATACTTAGTTTAGTTTATGACCTAGTTTTATTTTTCAAGATGAAGCTAGTTCTCATATTAAGTCTAGTTTCAGTATTTCACTTGAAATATATAAGTCAGGTTGTAATAACTTGAAAAAAATTAAAGCAACCTGAAATATTGCATGTCACCTCAAAAATGATTAGACTGAAATGAAGCACACTGGATATTTTTACTTTACAGGCAGTCAACCACCTGAATTTTTCTGTAACACTTAAAAGCAGCAAAACTGTATTTCTGAAGTTATACAAGCAGAATAAATCTCAAATTAAAATACTGCAATAGACTTGATTATACCTATTCATATTGCAAATGGATCCCTTACATTGCGAGTTCTGTTTCTCAGGAAACTGTCATCAGCAGAATATAATTTCCATGGTTTGTATTGTATCTAAGTTGCACAGTGGGATATGTATATTGTTCAAGACTCACGCATTTTTGGCACTCATAATTTTCAAAGTACTACTGGCTTGCAAAGTAAATTTTTCAGCCTCTAAAGTCATATAACTTATGTTTATACAAAATTTTTCATGTTTTCAAGTATCAGTGTTTTCTTTCTTCTTTGCACACTATTAAGACTGCTCTATAGCTTGTTTTTTAACGCAGTTCATTGAGAGCTGTCAGAAGACAACATCTTGCCATCAGTGAAAAAGATCTAACAAGGCATGTAAAAAAAAAATAAATAAAAAGTTCCCATTTAACAATGCAACCTTTTTTTTTTTATTTCCCCAGGAATGGAAAAGTTATGATTCTTACTCAAGAGAGCTATTTGAAAGAGATGATTTGAAAATCTCTTTTACAGTATATATGAGTAATACAATCTAAACACTGCTTGCGAGAAGATCAGTAAATTAAAGATGTACAATGCAGTCAGTTTCACCAAAAGTAACACCTCTCGTCTGTATTTTTCCCATAGAAGCCCCCCACAGTAGTATATTAAGGCAACTGATCAGTTTGTGTATGTGTGCATATATATATATATATGTGTGTGTGTGTGTGTATATATATATTTGTATGTATGTATACAGAATCATAGAATGGTTTGGGTTGGAAGGGACCTTAAAGCTCACCCAGGTCCACCCACCCTGCACAGGCAGGGACACCTTCCACTAGACCAGGTTGCTCAAAGCCCCATCCAACCTGGCCGTGAACACTGCCAGGGATGGGGCAGTCACAGTTTCTCTGGGCAACCTGTGCCAGTGTCTCACCATCCTCATTATAAAAAACTTCTTCCTTATGTCCAATCTACAGCTCCCCTCTTTCAGTTTAAAACTGTTACCTCTTGTCCTTTCATTAGGTTACAGTCAGCAAACCAGAAAATAGTTTATTTCTATTGGTTATCAACTTCCCTGTTCCCTAGAATTATGGAAAATATTCCATTTCACAAATTACAACAATGAACAATAAGAAACAAACACCATCTTGACAGGA
Source organism: Nestor notabilis (assembly GCF_000696875.1). Classification (NCBI taxonomy): domain Eukaryota; kingdom Metazoa; phylum Chordata; class Aves; order Psittaciformes; family Psittacidae; genus Nestor; species Nestor notabilis. Next base: position 68,544 of record NW_009940435.1, on the reverse strand, counting down.
AGACTGCATTTGCACTTTCGGTACAAGCGTGTGGGTTGGTGCCCAAACTACTTAAATCTTAGTTTATCTCACAAAGAATATTTGTGTTATTTGTGTATCACAACTGCCAGTAGTTTCTATACCTATTTTAGCCATTTAGAACCTGCACAAAGACATTTGTTTTCTCCTAAGCCTAGATCAATGGCAAAAAGAGTGCATTTCAGAATTTTGGACTGTGAGGATGCATCTACCTGTATCAGTGTCTAGAAAATGGATAAACATATGTGCGGTGCTGTTGTCTGTTCAGTTACTTTCTCTCCTGCTAAATCCATAGGAATCCTGCACCTGAATATACAATGATTGACAGCAAGCATTTAATCTTACCCTAACAAGTGATGACCTTACAAGAAAGAAGAAGTCACACCGGAGGCACAGTGCTTAGCATCAGGATATGTGATGGAAGCAGCCAGACCCGTGGTGTTTTTCTAGTGGAAATGCTTGGAGGAAAGATGGAAGGAATCTTGCTAGCAGTCTCTAATTAACTAATGCTTTAATACATACAATCAAGCCATCATCTTGGCTTTTGAAAATTTAGCTAATTCTGCATTTCACAACAGCAGAGCATTAATTCAACATCTTGGTGCTCCGACTTTCAGTAAAGAGATCACTTGACATAGTACTTTTGATGTTGCTCCCACTGCTACAATATCTAAATACAGGCAGTGCGCCATGCAAGTAACTTCAACTAAAACCCATTTGTTTTCTCAGTGTCTTTACTAGACCTATGGTCAATGTCCCTTCAAAATCCTTCCAGTAAACCACTTCTACTATAACAGTCTGAACAAGTTTGACTGACTGCAATTACAATGTGTGAACGTGGGAGACATGCAATTTTACACATTTAAATGCTCACTGATGAGACAATTTATCTTTGCCATTTCTTCATGGAAATACTGAGCTTTTTTGGTTAAAGAATAAAAATTTTTCAAAAAGCACAGTTAATATGAATTGCCAAAACAAAGCTATCAATAAGACTGTAAAAAGAATATTGTCTGTTCTCCCTCAAAACACAGATCATCACTATTTATGAAGTCCTGAAACAATGTGAGAAATGAGATATTTTTATAAAATCTCCTTGAAGATTACAAGAAGTTCTCCTCACCTGTTCTACTACTGCGTAGATAAAAGAAAGCATGAAAAGCTAGGTAAGTTTCTTCCAATCACTGGCCTTTGACAGCAATGAGATGAGATAATCCATATTTAATAAAACAGTTCAAAAGCAATCACCACTTATTTTCCTATTATTGCAGCCTTCTCATAATATTTGGGCTCTTCAAAGAGCTCTGCATTTGAAGCAGAAAAAACAACTGGATGGAATCCTGCACGTAAGAGCTGAACAGGCTGAACCTTTGCCTGCACAGACATTTATTCTCTTCTCCCTCTCCCCCCCCATTTCTGCAGGCTTTGAAAATGAGACGATTCAAATACTTTGGTCCCCTTCGGTCACTGGCATCGCCAAACTTCACTCAAGCATTGCTATGCTGAAGAGCAAGCAAAATACTGCAGGTGTAGCAATTCAGAACAAACAGCATCACCCAACGGCAGAAATTCAAAACTGCAGATGACAGTCTGCACTTTCTTTTCCCTAAGATACAAAGAAAAAGCAGGAAAAAGGCAAAAAAAAAAAATCCAACAACCCACAACTAGAAAAAACAATGGTCTCTATCTCGAGACTAGGTAGGTGCTCTGATACAGCCTCATGTGCTTCAACAGGAATTTTAGCAAACAATTTTCAGGGTTGGTGACAGCAGTTACACTGGCTCGAAGGCACACAGGTGAAGAGAACCAAAGGCTTACAGCTGCTTTTTTGACCAAGCAAAGCCAGGCTGAAGTGTGCAAGACAATTCACCTCTACTGACCCTAACGATGGGCTGCCACAGGAGTGGGGGGAGTTAAGTAACTGAATCTACAGAAACCAAACACCAGACTTGTGTAAGCACATTTATAAGCTTCTATCTATCTAGCTAATGCTTCTCTGATTTTGGTGGGAAAATTACTATCAGGACTCAGTGGCATGTGTTCAGCATCCTGCTTGCTGACTACTGGTAAGGAATCTTCCACCCCCCCCTTCCACAAGCCTTCATATAAAGTCTCCTTAATGTCCTACTCACCCTGAATGTAGCACAGAGTACCACAAAACCCATGAGTTACCACAGTAAATTCATCACAAAATGCAGACTACCACATATGTCATGTTCCATTATTCCTTCAACAAAAAACCCAAATAATTGCATGTAGAATGGCAGTTCAGGTAAAGACAGGGAAACTCCAAGTTCAGGCTGAGGTTAGAACAATGAAAAATAACAGTCAGCTAATAAAATTCCCTTTTATAGTAATGGAAAATACATGCCACTTGTACCCGACACCAGTAAAAGCAGAAAGAATTACCAGAAAGATTAACAGCTCAGACCTGAGCTGGAGAAAAAGTTTTCAGGAAGATACACATTTTTCTACATATGGTGGTCTTGCTTCCAACAGTGAGCAATGCTGGCAAAGAGCAGGAAACAGGCAAGTTCCCTTCCTGCAATACAGGGTACAGTATGTCTTCTGAGAGCCTTTAAAAAATAAAAAATTATTTACTAACCGTTTTCATAACAGTGAGTACCCCCAAAAAATTAAGTTTCTTCACCACCTAGTAAACTAGGAAGAAACATTCCTGGTTGATACGGTGCTCTTAACTGAGAATGGAACAACAACGAAAAAATTCTGAATACCTCAGAATATTCTGCAAGCCACTAGAATTTTAACATCCCTTGTCTTACTAAAGCATTTAAATCCAAGCTTGATTTAAATCAAGAAACAAAAAAAAAGCTGTAATGACTCCCAGACTCCTTTCTCTAAAAGCTGTGCCACATCATCTCCCATGTTTATAGGCCTCAAAATATACACCTGGACAAAGAAATGGCAAAGCTGATTGAGATCTCTGAGGAAAGCAAAGACATTTTCAGATTTCAGTGGGCTTTAAACTAGGGTATTTGCCCAGAAGATGCTGAGGCTGTTCTTGAAAAGAGAAAGTGCCTGCAAAGCCCAGGAGAACACTCCTCTCTTTTACAAAGGAGGTAACATGCCAAGAACCCACCTGTGATATCCACAACACACCTGTAACCCCTCATCATATGGTTTACCCTGTGTTTACAGAAATTACTCCAAGCAGCAAGGACTATCACACAATACACGTTTCAAATAAGTACTACATTAGGCCATTCTGCAAATGGATAAGTATAAAAAGCCTGCTACAGCACAAAACACTCTCTGCTGAACATTGAGCTTATACACGTGGTAGACATGAATTGGTAACTACTATTCGGTCCATTGGGCCAGGAAAGTAGTTCCAGGAACCTCTGAGAATTCTTCCATATAAAGGCCAATACCTTATCTTTTTTTGTTTTCAGTCTGGCTTCAAATGCATATTGTTGTATGAGCTGCTCCTCTCTAGGCAAATTAAATAAAATGCTATAGATGCAGTTTCAATACTTAGAATAAGTGTTTATTGTGAGTTTGAAAAAGGTCTGGAAATGGCTGTTTGACAACAGCATGCTGAGCTTTGCTTTAAAAAGGGCTAGTCCTGTGTTGTGTTGCAATGGTAATAGGATTCAACATCAAACAGAGTTCAAAAACTATTCAGAGTCAAGAAGAGGCCAACAAGCCTGTGAGTTGGTACTGACTGTGTGGAAATGTATGCAGAGCCAGCTTGTTTTAATTTTGAATATTAGAAGACATCTAGTCATCTTACTCTTTTCTATCTATCTACCCTCTTCACTATAAATCAAAGCAACTAATTTCTAGAGCTATCCAACATCTTAATTTAAAAGACAACTTCACAAGATAATCCTCCTCTCACAGTCTTCCTTTTACTCCAAAATGCTCAAGTCCTGTTCTTGCTTTTGGCAAATGTATGTTGCATATAATCATTCTACAGACATCTTCACATTGGCAGAAGCCAATGTAGTTTACATTCATGTATATTCAAGGTTTGGTCAGAATCTCAGCCTATGATTCGTAAGAACATAATAATATACAGATGGATCTGTATACCCCTTTATCTGTTAGATGGTATTTATAGTAATCCTCCACATGAAGCAGGCCAGTAACATACAAGAAGGGAAGTATGGTACTGCGTGTATGTCAGCCTTCACCTAATCACTGAGGATATCCAGACAATCAATATGTGAAGTTATCTCTTTTGCAGTATGCAATTTAAATATCAAATGGAAGCTGTTTAAAATAAAAGCTTTCGAAAACCAAAAAACAGCCTATGCACTACTAAAATTACATTCAATACAAAACTTTGACTGTACCTAACTGCATCTAAGTTCCTTGCAAGAGAAAACCTCAAGGGAAACTGGTCAAACTGGACAAGTCACAAGGAATGACTTGATCAGCATTATCAATTGCCAAAAATTAGTAAGATGGAAGAGGGAACAGAAGCACGAGAAGAGGGAACATTAACTTGTTGCCTATAAAGGGGAAGTACAAGATAAGTTTTGGATTATTGTCTAGCAACAAATAAATCACGCTGTTCTAAAAATAATTCAGCACTTTATAAATGATACTGTAGTAGGCATGCATCTCTGACCTGCAAAAAAACTCCACACCAACCCTTTATTACTCATAGTGTCCCACCACTTGGAGATCTCATGATTCTTTTTTGTTTAACAGTCTCCAGCTCTTTGAAGAAAAGCTTGGCACTTCATGATTGTGACAGAACTGAAGACTAACATAAAATCCATATAGGACTAGGATTAGAGACAGTGACCTTATATGTCAAAACAGATACTTTTAAAGGCACTCTTGAACCAGAGACACTTTTCTGCTCGGGGTATCTCTGTACTAGTCAGGTAGAAATCTTGTTTCCACAGCAAAACCTAGGCTTTTTAAAGCACTTCTCTGAGAAAGTCCATTTTAAGCTTTATTGCTGACTCTTATGGTGCTATACCTAGACCAAACTTACCCATTAAAAAGCTCCATCCTGCAACTCCCTGAATGTTTTGTCCTTACATAGCGAAGTATTAAAACATACAGATAGGCACAACATTAGAATAGCTCCATTCAAACAGTGGAACCATGCAGCACTTCATTTAGGTGTGCAGGACCTCACCACTTTGGATCATCCCGATCCAAAAGGCTCCGCTACTTCTGCTCAACTCTTACAACCAAGAATCTTGCCCATTTTTGGCTTATGCTTAAAATTAGGAAAATATGATAATCACAATTATGTAGGTTTCTAATGAAGAAATCAAAGTGGTTTATTTCTCCTTCCTCTCTCAACAGCATGCAGATAAATGTGGGATGCTCTTCACTGCAAGTAACTCCAATCCTGCCATGCCAGAAGGATGGAATTACTTAAAAAAGTTAAACTAATCCTGAAAAAAAAACCCAAACAGACAAAAAGCCCCAAGAAACCCCCCCCAAAGAAAAAGAGAAATTGGATAAGCTCATAGACTCTTTCTGAAAACCTCAGGTAAGAAAAAGTCAATTGTTAAGTAAAACAAAGTATTTGGGTTTAGTTTGAATTTTTTTTTATAATCACTATAGCAAGAAGATTTAGTTAGGAGCCAAATGGTGACAATTTTATCTATGGGTGCTGGCACCTTTTTCTAACTGTATTCTAACTGGATTCATTACACACCCTGCCCCAGTGGAAAAAAAAATGAAAACCTGAATTCCAAACAAGTCAAATCTTGTTCATACTTTCAGGCAGAACAGTTTTCAAATTAGGGAGCTAGTCTCATATAGAACAATTTGGCTTAGATAGATATATATATTAAAAAAAAATAAAAATCAAAGTTACAGTAAATGCATAAAACAACATCCAGATGTTTTATTTGCTACTTTATACTGTAGAAGTTTACCACCACCACCACCTTTTCTCCCAGAAAACTTCCTTTCTCAAGTCTGCAGTGACAAACCCCAACATAACTGCATTAGAGGAAGCCCTGCTGCCACCTCAAATAAAAAGCAGGCATGTGAAAAAATTTCCTTCATAAATTGTTCACCCCATTAGAGTGATTCCATTTTGGTAAGAAGATGCCAGTACCAAAGACAATCCTGTATTTCAATTTTTATTCCTCTATATAAACAAGAGAGCAACTTTACCAAAGAAACACACACTGAATCCAGACACTAATATTCTATCATTGGGTCCATCATCACCCCTAGTATCTAAAATGTCCTTGGCATAAGGGTATGGATTACTTCATTTACCTGAGGGCATCGGTTTTGCTTTAAACAGGCTGATTAAGAGACACCTCAAAGATATACTTGTGCGCATTCACTATTCTGGAGAGCACAGAGGTCTCGGTATATATCAAACTATTCCCAGCATACTAAATGTATTGCTAGAGTAAGTAGGTAGCAATAAACTACCTATCCTATCAGTAACAAGAGTCACTTGGAGACAGGAAAGCCAATGCAACCAGATTACAGCACCAAACCCAAGCTAAGTGCTTTATTCTAAGTTAGGCTTAACTTTGCATTCAGAAACATCAAAATTTTCCCTTCAGGATCCCTCTCAAAGGTAACAGTACAGCCTGATCCCAGCAGGCCCATGTTCTGCCAGTTGGCTGCTCCCCCATTGCAAATAACACAGCTCATGTCTCACATCTAGCTTGTTCCAGACAACACTGCACCCTTTGGTGATAGTTTTCACAGGATAGAACCCCCAGGCAATTCAGACTCCCCTGTTTGATCTCAGAGGTAATAGTGAAAACTAAAGTGAACAGTGAATAAAGACTGCAATTAAACTTTGTGAAGCTTTCTACTTCCTTTCAATCCCCTATTTATGTACTACGGCAAGGTTGTGTGATCGAAGTCTACCTAATTTCTCTCTTTACAAGAGAGGAGGCGAAACAATGCAGAATAAGGTCTACATTATTTCATTCCTTATTCAAGTACTGACGACACTTGCAATTAAATCAAGTACTTTAAACAAGTCATACTGCATAAACACCTCGCAACATAAACAATACTTTTAGGGAAAGTTAATAAGGTTGTGCAGAGTAGTGCTATTTGTCACAGAAAGGCAGAGATCAGTCTTCCAGTACACATTCCTGTAAATGAGCAAAGAAAGAGAGGTGCAGATTAATTGCTATGACCTATTTTGTATTTGTTTCATTTCTACAATAAAGATTATAACCTCTATACTTCATCCATTAGGCTTCTTTCAGAAATTTTATTCTTTATTAAAACAGTTCTACTATACTAAACCAGCAGAAATTGCTGCACTGAATCCATCACTTCATAGCTTTAAAAGTGAGAGCGGAAATTAGGTATAAATTCTGTCCAAATGACAACTCTGAGGTGTTCATTAGGCAAGTCAAACAAGGTGAGGGGAGTATGGAGGAGTTTTCACTTTTTCCTTGATAATTTCATTCATCAACTACCAGCCACAGCCTCCACAACTTGCTCAGCCTGAGAACTCACCTCCTTCCTTCCAGAATATTTAAGAAAAACATACAACGCATATTTGTGAAAGAGACCTAACAAAAGAACAAAATACAGGACCGCCCCACATGCATGACAATAACTCTTTACAGCTTTTCCTTCTACAGAGACAGAAAGTATAGGAGAATTGCACATCAACCACAGGCTTTTGGCAGGTTCAGCACAGAACTAGCTCAACATTTGGTGTCTTAAAGTACAACACTTATTTTTAATTCTGTCCTCTTTATGCAAAAGTGTGTGCATCTCAGGACACGCATGTACCAAACATTTATCAGTCCAAAATGAACACTTTATCAGACACTCTTCTTTCAAGTACCAACTCATCCAGCTCTGTAAAACATGCAAGTGAGCAGTAAGCCTGGCAAGACCCATTTTAATAACTGCATCTCAGCTTACAACTTAAACGTCTGCCCCCTCCTTCATATCTTAAGAACTTATCACAATACTAAATATCACACAGTAAATAAAACTATGAGGAAAAAAAGATGTAAAGAATGCATTCCTTATGCTAACAGAATACAAGCTAAAGAATGCTTTTTAGAAAAACAAATAATGATTTCAAACAGAAAGCAAATAAGCAATAAAGCACCCTATTTCTCCATTTCAAAGCATTACAAGATTTTTCACCACTGCCCACAGAGCAGTGCACTAATCCCTTGCAATTATTGTTCTTAATGCAGGTGGAAACCATAAACAGAGATGGTGAAGCAGCTTTTGCAGAGCAATTATCCTTCTACTTCAGGCATTGTTGCTGTCACTCTGTCACTAATGTCCCATGCAGTAGGACCTCACCATTGCACTTCAGCAGACATGTGCTGCATGAAACATAGGCTGGCTCAAGACCCATCTCCCAGAGAACAGGCAGGTAGTCACTCAACTCTTGAAGAAGCTCCTGAAGATAGTGATGCAACTCTGTCCACTTAGGGGGCTTAGCCCAAGTCACCACTGGAGTCCAATGGCTTTGGGGACTAGCGTTTTCAGAATAGGTCAGGCAGACCAACACCAAGCACTATGGTTATATTATAAACTTAGGGGCTATATTTTTTATTATTTATTATCAGTAGTATACAATTACTCTATTTACTAATGCATTATCATTGTTACTGGGAAAAGAACTCCACTAGGACTAGAAATTACAGAAAAATATTAGAGAAAACACAAGTGTAAAAGCCTCAGTTCTTTAGAGTCAGAATACTAGCATTGCTGTTCAAGAGCCTCTGGTAAGTGCCCTCTCATGCCAGGCAACTAGCTAAACTGCAGAGAAAGTCACTTCCCCAGCTTGTGCCTACAGTTCACACAGAAAGCCACACAAAATCAACAGCCAACAGTAAAGCCCAAGTTCTCTCAGATGTGTTGGTCAGTATGCTTGTTATATAAAAATACAACCTATCCTGTATTGCATTACTTTTTGGAAAGCATGCTAAGGCACATGAAAAACAATGAGGTGGTTGGTGACATC
>NW_009940435.1:24780-59355 GCF_000696875.1 Nestor notabilis | reverse complement strand
TTTGTGTTGGGACCTGTGTTGTTTAACATCTTTGTCGGTGACAGGGACAGTGGAATTGAGTGCGCCCTCAGCAAGTGTGCCGACAACACCAAGCTGTGTGGCTCAATTGATACACTGGAGGGAAGGGATGCCATCCAGAGGGACCTGGACGTGCTTGAGAGGTGGGCGGATGCCAACCTCATGAAGTTTAACCAAGACAAGTGCAAGGTCCTACACCTGGGTCGGCACAACCCCAGGCACAGCTACAGGCTGGGCGGAGAAGAGATTCAGAGCAGCCCTGTGGAGAAGAACTTAGGGGTGCTAGTTCATGAGAAGCTTAACATGAGCTGGCTTCAGTGTTCGCCTGCAGCCCAGAAACCAACCGTATCCTGGGCTGCATCAAAAGAAGCATGACCAGCAGGTCAAAGGAGGTGATCCTGCCCCTCTACTCTGCTTTCGTGAAACCTCACTTGGAGTATTGTGTACAGTTCTGGTGTCCTCAACATAAAAAGGACATGGAGCTGTTGGAGCAAGTCCAGAGGAGGGCCACAAGGATGATAAGAGGACTGGAGCACCTCCCGTATGAAGACAGGCTGAGAAAGTCGGGGATGTTCAGCCTGGAGAAGACTGCATGGAGACCTCATAGCCACCTTTCAGTGTCTGAAGAGGGCCTATAAGGATGTTGGGGAAGGACTCTTTGTGAGGGACTGTAGTGATAGGACAAGGGGTAATGGCTTCAAACTTAAACAGAGGAAGTTTAGGTTAGATCTAAGGAAGAAGTTCTTTACAGTGAGGGTGGTGAGGCACTGGAATGGGTTGCCCAAGGAAGTTGTGAATGCTCCAACCCTGGCAGTGTTCAAGGCCAGATTGGACAGAGCCTTGGGCGACATGGTTTAGTGTGAAGTGTCCCTGCCCATGGCAGGGGGGTTGGAACTAGATGATCTTAAGGTCCTTTCCAACTCAAACCATTCTATGATTCTATGAATACAGGTTGTAAACTCTGTGTAAACCCAATAATGGATATAAAATAAGATCTATATTGTGGGATACTACTCTGAAGAGAGGTTTGAGAACCCAGGAACTAACCCCACTTTAATTCAGTTCTAGCTCTGATTCATGCACCACTTTGAACAATTCATTCTCATCTGAAAACTTCAGTTTTCAGTGCAATGATATGGGCTGCTCTCCCCTTCCTCACAAGCATGTGTTTATGTATGCAAACGGCCTTAAAAATGACAAGTGCATTTATTAGAACCAATTTAAATGTATGAAATAAACTGAAGGTACAGACAGCGTATCATAGTATTGGCATTTCTAAAGTTTCAACGGCACTTAAATAATGTTCCATGATATCGCACAAAAGAATCTAAGTAATTTTCAAGACAGCATAAAGCAATAATATTTGGAGGCAGTTTAAGGCAAGTTAATACCCACCTTCCATTCAAAACACTAAGTCTGCTTGCCTAATTGCTCCAGGGGCCTTTGAAAATCCCAGTGAAAATGAACAATAAGCAGTAAATCTTAAAACCTTTCAAAATGAAAGCAACATCCTCCCCTCCACTATCATAAGGTATTCCACAAAAATGTATTTCACTTACACATATACATCATAATGGGTCAGAGACTGAGGCAGGCAAGAGTGATTAATAGTATTAATTTTTCAGAAATATTAAAATCTTTATATTCTGTAATATGAATGGGTAAAGGGAGGATCATTACCGTATTTCCCATCTATATGCCCATATTATTAGCATTTATCAAAGTGCGCAGCATTCCTCAGATTTTCCATTTCTTTACCCTGCAGAAAAATACTCAAGGACATAGGAGCGCTCCTCTCATACACTATGAAAATGCCCTGTTGCCATTATAAAAGTCTAACTTGATAGATGCTGAAGCTGTTGAAACCAAATTTGATGGTGTCAGTACAAAAGTCTATTACTTTTGTAAAATGTAGTAATTAAAAAAAACCCCACAAACTATCAGGAAGAGAAGTTTCTAACAGAGGTTGATTTTTTTTCAGTAGTCAGTATCTCAATACCTCTTTGGCAACACAGAATTAGACTCTGAGTATCTCATCATATGTAACTTCCTGAAAAGCAACCAGTATTAATTACTGTATTTTTGGTACTTGCTGACACGGGCCTCACTTGACATCGTAAAAGAGAAGTGAAAATACTACTTTACTGCTTTATATACTCCTTTCTCCTTCTCTGATACAGCCTTTCTTCCATGTTTTTAATTTTCCAGCCTAAAAACTACTTCCTTGAGAGCAGGCGAAAACTCTGACTCAAATTAATAAAGAAAGGAAAACAATCCCAAATCTCCCTGTTCAGTAACGAATAGCAAGTAACAAAGGCTGCTCAAGACCATTTCTTTCCACAACAAGGCTGCCAGAAAAAAAGACACTTCAAGAGTAAGGGAAGATAGGGGAATCAAGAGAGGGTTTCTCTGAAAGAAGGAACTCACAAGGAAGAACTAGAGAAACAGAAAACTTTCACTAAGCTGAGACTACTGTAATACCATATGTGGTTGCTTAAGCCAAAGAGTAAGATAACCTACTTGATTTTTGGAAGTGCTCAGATGAGCTGTAAGACAACATCATTTCACGACTGCTTTTCTTGCTGAAATTAGGTTAGTCTAGCAATCCTGGAGGAAAGCCACATCTATTATCACTCTAAGAAAAAAGGTTCTGTATTTAAAAACATGCTCTAATTTTCCATACAGGAATTCTAAAGATAAATGGTTCAAAGTGATTTGATAGAAACAGACCTATATTTTTAAAGTGGCATGAAAAAATTTAAGGGGGATGAGGAGGGGAAGCATTAGATACTAATTCAAAGATTTAAAACTAAATTCATGCAACAATTTCCATCCGTTTCCCTTCAAAGTAAAGATGAGCTTTAGTCTCAAACATTTTCTTTTCAAAGAAAGTGCAACTGTGAAAACAATAAAGGAATTTGGCACTGGACTGCATTCTATAGAACTGAAGTAAAGATCGATAAGGCACACATTACATTGTTATTAAAAAGTCATCATATCTGCGATAGTAATTCCTTTACATGACCAGTTCTATCCACTCTAGATCAACAACTTATTTTCATCAGTAAAGTCATGGTCAGGCATACTCATCTGTTCACATGTCAGAGTTCTGCCAGAAAAAGGTATAAACTTACCTTGTCTTGGTTTTCCTTATTTTTGTAACACAAATTTCCAATCAAACGAACGAGATGAGATTTAAAATCCACAGCTGGATGCAAAATTTCTTCCTGCCCTGTCATAGCATGTGTGGCAGTGAATATGTTTACAGTCTGTTTCCCAGCAAGATGAGTTAATCTCAGGGTATCTACAGAAACCAATAATATTTAATTACCACATGAAAATTAGTATCACTCTGCACAAAACTTTACTGTTCATTATTAAGTTCAAAGTTAATCAACATAATTTGAGATATTCAGCAATTATGTCAAAAGAGCCTTGAAAATTTTTGTCATTTCTTAGTTTGTGCAAGCATAACCATAAAAGGCTATCTCAAGGTCAGAAGGTGTTTTTGCATCCTTTTTACATACTTACATAGATCAAACATGAAGTCTGAAGGCTGGTGCTATAAGTCTCTACTTGAAGAGTTAGAATTTGAAGGCTGTTGATTCTGGCACCACAAATACATTGCTAAAACCAAGTTGGTTTTTTTTTTTGGAAAACTTCATTTAGTTAAAGCTTGTCACAACAACACATAATAATCACAGAATTACTTTTTTCTCTCTTCTCCAATCCGTTCCTAGCTGTGTAGCATGAGAGAATTTTGAGAACAGATAGCATGTTGACACACCTTTACAAATCCTTCAGTGCTACAATCTTGTCAACTAAGAAATACTAATTTTCTTGTATGGTAAATGCTAGTTTATAGCAACTAGGATTTTTTCTACAATGCTCCAGGGAGAAATCAGGGAGAAAGGAAACTAAAATCTGTGAAAACAACATTCTACAAAGAGACCACACCTAGAAGAAAAGAAGAAATCATGTGAACACTAAGAGCTCATACAGCTGAGAAGCCAGATCACAAAAGGCTGTGCCAGTATTTAAAAATTAAGAAGTATTTCCCCTCTATATGCACCTGCAATTGTAATAAATGTCCTGCCATGTCACTGTCCCCAGGATGCTTCATGCAACTTACATTAGCACAGTAAAGACGTAACAAAACCAGGTTATAGAACAGGGTGGTAATTAAGCCTTATGCTCCTTCTGTTCTAGTTGTGGCAAGATCCATAGCAGAATGAGCACTAGATTTCCTGGATTTAAATTAGAACCACCTTCATATTATAGTTTCACTCCCAGATGGCTGATACAAGGAAGAAGAAAAATCTCTGTGCCGATAAAGAGGTAACTGCATCTTGGTGGCTTGTTTTAAATATGAAACTATAATGGGGTCTAGAGGCCTCCCGTATGACAGCTGCCACTTATACTTGTTCATATTTTGAAATAGGAAAAAACAACCAATCTCCTGATTGCCCCTAAAAATGCCATCATAAAAATTGCTTTTAACAAAATCTTCTTTCATAGAAATTTGTCTCATTTGTAAATTTACAAAATTTGTCAGTCTTGCATCATTTTCATGGCATTTCACTTTGTGTGCTTCCTTGCCTTATAGTCTTACTATTTCCCCAAATACAACACATAAGAGGTCTTCTCAAACCTTCTGCCTGCCCTGAAGAGGGATCCCTGAACAGAAGGATTTAAATCAAAAAACAAGATCAAACAAAAACCTCATCAAAAAAATTAAATAAAGCTCTTCAAATTTTATTACAGCACAGACAAAAATGCAATGAGCAATGCATCTACCTGGAAAGGAAAAGGTGGAATTAAAACAGCCACCTTCCATGCACAATGCCAACCCAGAGAGAACAGTGCTCCTCTCAAACATTGCACATAAACACAACACCGCAACTGCTCACGGGATGTCACCCATACTCTCAACTAAAGGACACTTCAGTCTGCCATTCTCTCATCCCAAAGAGCAGTTCTTCCAACATGCCCCTCAATCCTAAAGACCATTTAAGCGCCCTGGTGATATTCCTCTAATACTGTGCAATCAAGCTGTTAACAGTGCTAAAGGTACTATTAACTCTGAAGTATTACTGTCTAATGTAATCCAACAATTACTGGAAATCACAAAACACACTCCTTAGCTGATTATTATTAACTTAAAAGATTATTCAGGTATTTTTCAGATCTTTTAATCAAGCTTTTAGTAACTTCCAACAGGAAACTTCTCATGATATAAACTGAAGAATTTATTAATCAAAAAATCTGTTAGATGAAAATCTTTAGCACTATTTATCCTTATTCTTCTGGTCTTCCAAACTAAATATTGAAGGTGATGTAACACATTAATACAGCTTTTTTCCCTTTTTGCAAATACAGAATTAAAGCAGTCTTGTAGCCAAAATGTAGCATTAAAGAAACTATGCAAGTACATAAATTACTGTTAGCTGAGGGCATATGAGCAATAAAAAGCATGTACATGGTAGCAATGTTCTAGCCTGCACTCATTTCATTAGCCTGGAGAAAGCTGTAGAGAAAAGTCAGTCTATGCACAGGTAGAGACAGGGCGACTTCTGTATAAGCTTCTAAACTTAACTGAGCTGCAGCTCCTTGAAATTCTCATTTAAGTTGAGTTACACAAGCATTCAGATGATACAACATGTACCTTTCGTGTACACACACAGAGGCACAAAATAGATCTTGTTGTTAGTCATCTTACTATAAGGAATAAAATTATGAACCTGTCACCAAAATTAGGTTTGGAATTTTTTTTTTGTGGTGGTTTTTCCTTTTTGTGCATTTGTTTTGGGTTTTTGGTGTGGGTTTTTTTTTTCAGCAAGGCACCTCTGAAAATCTCAAAATAGTCACACTCAACAGCTGTTTCAGCCTCTTTTTTGCCAAAGTATTACATATTTCTCCTTAAAATTCATAAACTTTTACAATTTTCTCAGGAAATAGTGGTAGTCTCAGAAAGTGATAAAATTTATGAAAGCACAGGCATATGTACACTTCGTCCTCCTTCCACCCGAGTACGTAGGTTTTTTCAGGACCATACTGGCTTAATTTTCTTTGTGTAAAGCCCTTTGCTGTCCCTTAGCAGAAGACAAATTCTTTCAAATTGACCTTTAAAAGTAACTGAATTTGGTTAAGAACATTCAAACTATACTTCATTTCAGTTTTCAAGAATTTGGGAAACAGGAGGCAAAAGGTATGGAAAAGTCCTTTTTCTACTTGAGGAAATTCTTCCCCACACATTCAGCCTGTGGAAGAATATAGGAGGCAGTTGTCCGTTGCACAACTCTCACTGTATAAACAGTGCATTGCTACAGTTGAATCAAGCCTCTGTTGGGTAATAGGAACCAATAGAGCAAGAGGAGAAGCAGAAAAATTCCATGAACAAATCAAATATTTGAAAATGTAGATTAACTCAATTTCCTATTTATTTATTTTATTAAAGGTCAGCATCATAATTACTACCAGTTGTGAAAAACATGTTTTCATTCACAGAGCAACATGATTTGGAGCAAGCCAACAGCCAATAAACCTTGTGGCTTTTCACTCACCTATGGCTGTTTCAAGCAAACCAGGCAAAGCCTGTAGATATTCTAGCAGTCCATTGTTTGATGTCATTTCACAAAGAACATCAAGAAGACGAATTGTAACCAGAGCTTCCTGTAAATTAACGTGACATTTGTGAGAATGGCTTATGCAAGATAACAAAAGAACCTAAAACTGGCAATCTAAACAGAGGACAGGAATTCTCAGCACCTCAGGTTCTTTGCAGGTCTTCTAAACTGCCAAGAATACATTTATATAAAACGAGGACATCTTTCTAGAATAACAATAATGTATTACACTGCAATAATTTCTACAGTCAACCAAGGTTACATATGCCTTGAAAAATCACAGGGAAACCAAAACAGAGCCATAAAGGATAAAATTTTAACAAAAACACAGTAGCTTCCAAAAGCAGAAATACAGAAAATTACTAGCTGAGAAAATTATTTCTGTATAAATGTTTTCTTTGAGTTTATTCAGTAGGAGCATCCCACTTTAAAGACACAAACGCCGGCTGCAAGACACCAATTTGTTATCCGCAGGAATTCTGTAAAGTTCTGTGGTCACATGAACTTTGGCTGCGAGAATTCACATTATTCTTGGGTAAATAGCATTGGGATCAGAGATGCAGCATTTTGGTTAGGTATGAGACACAATTTTATTTGCATATTATTTATTCAGCCAGAGAACTGTTTTCTTCTCACAGACTATACTGACGTGTGCTTACAATGACAATCCAGCGCTTACAGAAACTACCTTTAGAGCATATGGCATAATTTGGTACACCGCATATTGCTTAAGAACCAGACTGTGACTGGAAGATGATTCAACACAAGGTGTGGTATGTAAACTGCAAGTAGCCTTGAAAAGGCTCAGACACAGGTCACAGTAACTATTCCTGTCTTGTCTCGTCCAGGACAAAGAGACATTTACTTACCAACAGTATAATATTTTTGAATCCATATGATAATACAACATAATTGAAATCATCAGCAATAGTGTTCAGTAATTAAGCACTATGATTATATCCATTCTTTGCTCCTTGAAGGCAACAAATCAGTACAGTGTCCAAGTTCTAAAGCTGTACTTTCATTTTTTTCCCCCTCACAGAGGTGTGGAGGAAGATGCAGGTCTTGCCCTAGGTTATTCAACAAATTGCTTTTAACAGCACAAAACCAGCCAACACATTGGTCATTGTCCTGTTATAAGTTAAGAATACCCCAACTGTATTTCAGAGACAGTAAGCTGATATTTACAATTTTTAAAGTCATTTTGCATTAAGACAGTTGCTTAACCACAAGCCTCTTCAGCTCATACACTTTAACATTTACCTTTGCACAAGAAAACATTATGTGCTTTACAACTGTAAAGCAAACAAGTATCAACAGTCAACTATAAATCACACCAGTAAGATACAATGGCCCTTGCTGCCTATGTGCACCAAGGGCCATTGTATACATATTATATTATCCACGTATATACTGCAATCTCTGTAGTGACGGACATTATGAGTAGTGGCTTTTCCTTTTTCAGCCTTATCCTTTTCACCCCCTCCCATTTTTCTATTTTTTTTACTTTTTTTAAAAGCCTTTCCTCACTGTCCTCTACATATTTCTTCCCAGGGCCTTATACTACCATCTTGCCCTTTCTTCTGTCCCAACATCTATCTTAGTTCATCAAGTGTTCCATCTAGATTTGAGAAGACGAACAGATTATTTAAAAAGCCCAAACAAACCCCCAAATTCTTATCCACATTTGAAACTTGATACTTTCAAAAAAACTGGACTTCTCTGGTTGGGTTCCCCCACCACCACCCCAATTTTCCAATTTTTTTTTTCTTTCACCTTCCACCTGCACGAAAGGCAATAAAGCAGAACACTTCCTTTTTAAGTTCAGCAACAAGATGCTGTTCAAACCCCAAAATATTTTGAAATCTGACAGCCACCTTGATGTGGCTATAATCTGAAAAGTAGATAAGGAAATAACTGAAGAGTTTTTAAATAAACATATTTCAAGAGAGACTCAGAAAAATGTTCCTTATAAAGAAATTAAATAAGAACTTAAAATCGAGGGAAGGGTTTTATTTTGCAAATATGGTTGAAAGTTAGTGAGAGCAAAATGATGCTGAAGTCAGGCTTATAATGGAAAAGCTATTTAAAACATTAGCTTAAGCACTGCAGAAGTATATGATTAGCTTTTCTTTGGTTTAAGATGGAAGCTACAAGACCTGAGGTTCCTTTGGGAAAAAAAGCCATGTCTACATATAATAAATTAAACAGTAGATGGGACACCCAGAAAACATTTTGGGAGTCAGGTGAGTTCAAGGATTGCTCCCAAAAGGCAGTTTTCAAATGTGGCCCTGCAGTTTTGGAGTCTAGGACTGCTTACTAGTACAGTCATAGCCTGACCAAGGCACTTGGCTTCAGAGCCACTGAATAGTCCAGGCAGAGTTTAGTTTAGTATCACAGATGTTGCCTAAAGCATTTTTAATGACAGACTACATGCACAACTGCATTTTTTTTCCCAGTTAAGTACAACTCTTATGCAAAACCTAAAATATGTATATAATCCAGGAGAAATTAGTGCAATTTCTGATGAGTAAGAAAATGAACAGTTTTATGAATTTAAGCTGGAAATTCTCTTTTCCCATAGCAAACATAAGTTATGAATAAATGTATACACACACTATGCATATACATACACTTTCTAGAAACTAGTCTTGTCATTGCTCTCCATTTATTCTGCTATTGTGACTTGTATTTTGTGCTCTTTAAATGATTCACATTTCCAACCAAATAGTGATACTCACCTTATCATACACATGTTTATGCAAGAGAAGAATAAAAAGTCAGTGTCAAGCAGGGCAAATTCTACAGTAATACTCTCAATACTGCTGTCCCTGCACCTTCAAGTTGGACAGAGACCTCCTTTTGCTGGGCACAAACAAATGTTTTTTTCCAAGAACTGAAACCACAGAATATTTGGAAAATAATCATACCAAATAAAAAAAAAAAAAAAAGAGGAGGGGAGGGGGGGAAGGGAAGAAGAAAAGATCAAAAAAAGCGTACAACAGGGTGGGACAGGGAAAGTTGGAGTTGTCTCAGTATATGTCTTCCTACTGCCAAGCTCATATCTTTTCCAGAAGTAGTCAATGAAGTTTGCTAACATAACTTAAGACAAAGCAGTTGCAGTGACGGGGGGAAGTTGTGCTTCTTGGACAGATAAGAAGAGACGGTTGTGGTGTTGGTTGGTTTGGACTTTTGTGGGATTTTTTTATGCATCCAACTATCACTTCTTCATAAAATGATCTTTAATATCTTTTTATAATACCTCTCAACATACATTCAAAATTCTTGTGCCCATTTAAACAAAAAAATTGTCATGTACAACAATGTGTAACGTTATCATATAAAAACATTTAAAGATAAGTATTTTTTCACTTTGGTAGCAAAATTGTTGTAACAGCCATTCTCAAGAGTTTCTACAAATAAAACTATTACAGGTTAATTTTGTTTTAACAATAAAATGCTTCCCATTACGGGTATATTGGGTAATACAATCTCAACATACCACTGTGGTCACTTGGCAAGATACAAGTTAGATGTGAGTTTTTAGAAAAATATATTTTTCAAATATATTATTAAGAAAATGTTAATTACACTTCCGAAACTAAGCATGATTAATCAATGAGAATAAGTGACTAACTAATTCTGTGTATGACTAAAACATATTAGATTTCTCAGGTTTTTAGTTTTCTGGCTAGTTGTCTTAAACAAAAAAAAAAAAAAGAACTTACCCTAACTCAGCTGAAAACAGTAAAACTTTATCTATACGAGAGGGATCAAGAATGGAGACCAATATGACCTGACACTATCTGCTCATAATACCATGACCTAACACAGCACAAATAATATCACAATGTCATTGTAAGTTAGGTGCAAGCTGCTTCCTGTTTTCCCAAAGGCACTGCTAGATCTTCAAGCAATTTATTGAATGTAAGAATAAAAATAGAACACCAGATTATTTGAAAATACCTCTATTAACCCTTAGATGGCCTAAACCTCCTTACTGCATTATATGGTATGGCAAGTAGCCAGCAACTCTTAGATACTTAGTAAGGCAGAAATAAAACAAGGCCATCCAGGACTGAGATCCGCACCAGAGGTTCCCAAAGTGCAACCCACAAACCATCTGTGACCCATAAAAGCCTTCTTATTTAGCTTGCAAAGGGACTTCATTGTGGCCATCCTCAACAGAACCAGTTCATTAAGTCTGAAGCAATAACAGATCTTTTCCAAGTGGACTGGAGTTGCAACAAGTGTCTGGGTGTTGAGGAGACAGGAACCATCTAAGCACAGCAAACTGCAACTTGATGCTGTGGATGCTAGGTCTCCCCAGGACTGCTGCCTTATCAGAGCCATGCAAGGTCCAGAGAGCCCCAGACCATTGGGAAACAGGGAAAAGTCATTAACAAAAGCCCTCGCTTTCAGGGAGGATTGCTACGCATTTCAGAAAATGCCCCTGCACTAAGCCAATCACACACATGCCACAGCTCTCCATCATCAGAATTTGATGTTCCAGATCGTAACAGAGCAGGCATACCTGCCTTACAAGTAGCTAAATGCATTTTCAAAGAATTAGTCTTTGGGACCTTAATGATGTATTAAGTATCAAGTTATCATCAGTTAAGTTAGAATAAAACAAAACAATAACCAACCACCAAATTGAAAGAACTTCCCAAACCCCCAAACCTAAGATTTACTTACTTCAGTACTCCTACAAACAAATAAACAAAGCATCTACTCCATTTTTACATCAATTTGTGGGGGGCTACAGGAGGGGAGAAAAAAGAAAAAAAAAAAAAAAAAGAGATGCTGTTTCTCACCTATAAATAAAATAAATATTTTAAGGTTTGATTCATATTTGAATAAAATCTAATTCACAACCCAAATAAATTATACAAGGATAGAAGGGATCCTTAGTAAGGACATAATAAAACATCCAAATGTGTGACAACTCACTTTAAAATGTTGAGATCTTTAACAAGGTGGTAGATGTATTTCTATTCCAAAGTACCGTACTCTCTGTCATCCTCAAATTACAAGCAAAATTGGGCTGCTGTCTACAGATTCTACTCTAAACTCTACCAGTGTTTTCCCAATATAAAGTAAACTGGAAATGTACACAAGTGCCACTTGGGTAGTAGTAGCAATGAAGACTCTAGCACTAGAATGTTTTTTGTCAGACATACCTCATCAGCTGCATCTGCTGCAGAAGTTAACTTGAGCACAGCTTCATATTTCTCTTGGAAACAGCCTGCAACGAAGTCAGCATGTCTCATGAACACATTCATTTCTTCACTGGTATGTAGGTTCTTCTCATGTACAGTCACCATCATCAGCTCTAACAAAGTAACTCTAGAATCAGAAAACAGAAACTGGTTAATCAAATTCACTAAGCCATATAGAATTACCAGTAAAAATAAGCAGATACAGTTGTTTAAAATTATACAATTAGCCTGCCAGTAACAGAGTTGATTTTTAAAAATTAAGAAGTCTTACGAATACTGGTAATCAGTTCCTGTTCGCTAATTTATTTCTGCACACCATTAATTTAATTCATCATTCAATTAATACAATCTGGCCAGACAGTCAAGTCAGTATTTTTTAAAAGTCTATTTCAATTTCTGATTTCTTATGTCCTAACACAACAGTACTGTGACTGCATATTCTGTATGTCTAAAATTTCACCAAAACAACTCTTAAAAGCTGTTAAGTTCAGCAAAATAAATGCAGACTATTTGACAGCTTCCATTTGAAAATACCACTTTTCACAGCCCTTGCTTTGCACACAGTCCTTCACTCATTCTCCTCCCTAACCCCAAACCAATTCTGGGAAGAAACAGGGAAAATAAAAGTTGATAGGCACACTCTGTTCTTTACAGTTGTTTTATAATTACCACTAGATGGACTACAGTAAATCCAAGTTACTTCCTCATAAACCTGGTAAGAGCTACTCGGTGTATTAAACCAGCAAGTAAGTGGATACATAACAAAGCTGCTGTATAAAATATACTTCAGTCATTTATTTGAACAGCTTTAATGTAATTTTATTTACGATATTCCTTAATGTTGTTAGGGCAAACAGGGAGTATTTTCTGGAAGCAGGACTTTAACGTGGCAAAGGCCCTCCTACAGCTTCCCAGTTCAACTCCAGCACAGAGGAGCACATGAGTTAGTGAAGTCCCACTGTAATTCTCTCAACCTGAAAGAGCACTATTTATTGAATGAATTCAGGAGCCAGCTCAGAGTTTTCTTTCACTAAAATATTTGCAATTCAGATGGAAGGACTGACATTTAAACATGTGGAATAGTTCAAATGCTTTTTCTTCTTTTTTTAAATTTACCAAGCAGGTTGTCACAAGGGGAAGAGAAATGTCTTTTTCTGTGGAAAAAGCATGGTCACTGCTTTATTAACCTCCAAGAACCCACCCCTATTAATCACGTAACAGCTACTCAGTTCCTGCTAAACGCAACCCGCAATGTCATCAATACAGCTGCATTAAACAATTATCTGAATGAGGACAAAAAGCTTTTTCAACACGGTAGCACTGAAATGCGCTCAACGCATTTGGGAAAGGGTGGACTTCAGACAGAAGGCTGTCAAACACTAGTAACCTCTCTCACAGGACTTTGCTTATGTAAGTGACGGGGCGCTGACACAGAGCAGTAGTTCTGTTTGTTCTGCAGGTTACAACTGAGTACCACACTCTTGTCCATCTACAAACTAGCAGAGTCCTCCTACTCAACATCCCCACCTGAACGAAGGCTTTCAGATTTGGTCTCAGATTATGCAAAAATCAAGTTAAGTGCACAGATGTGTCATTCATCCCTAAGACAGGGCTAGATTTTACATGCCAGTTTTTACCAGCTAAGAAAGCAGGCGCTCAAAGACGTTATGATTACAGGAACTATTCCAATAAAATACTGTCTCTTGTTTAACAGAATTCTAGTCAGCTACTAGTGCACCAATAATCCAAATAATACACGTTTAAAAAATGCCAAGCAATACATCTGTAAAGAAGTTGGAGGGTCACTACATACTTCCATAAACTGTATTAGTGAGATGAAATTGTTGCAAATAAGGAAGTTTTCTGTATTACTCTTCCTCTTGCAATACAATCGAGTGAACTTTTAGACAACCATAATCCTTCCAGAGAAATGGGAGTAACATTAAAACACCTCCTGTCTGTAATTTCTTTTAAAGTTTTCTGTTCTTTTTAGCCATTCATGTCAAAACTGTTTTCCTGAGTTTTCTTCCAGGCACAGTCATTCAGGACATGCCCATCTTTCCCCTGAATTTCAAGCAAGTCTTGCCATTCAGTCAACAGTTTCCTCAGAGCAACGCTTTTTGTTCTGGTGCAAGTTCCCTTACATTCCTTTCTTCTATTGTTTCCCTGTGTTTTCTTCCAAGACTCACACGAATCTTTCCAAGTTAGTTCTCTTACACAATGCAATTTGGTCATTTCTTTTAAACGATAGCAGAACCATTTAGCCATTCAAATGGCAGAGTTTGTTCCTACTTGTTTGCCTACATACAGCTAAATACAGATATGACAACTGTTAGTAACAGTTTTAGCATGTTTCGTCATGAATCTTTGTAACACTCAGTTCAATATCTAAAATATAATTTTGGTATTCTATTTATGATTTTATTTGGCAATGATTATACCATGTCATCTTCCTTTTCCTTAGACACCACTTAGTAAGTCTTTTTGTCACTCTCTTGGGTTTTTTTCCGCTAGCCAAATTTAAACCAGTTCTTCCCAAAGCTAACCAAATTGGCAGGAACTTAGAACAACTCTTATAAAGTATTTTCAATCATCAGTAAAACACATTGCTGTCTCATAGTCTGCAAATAAACCACAGCAATTAAGTGAAATTTAAATCTGGAAGGTTGTTACTTAAAAAAAAAAAAAAAAAAAAAAAAGTGAAGTCTTGCTAAGCCTGTCTAAAAATAATATTGTAAAATTGTATCAATTTTATTATCACCAAACAATTTTTGTATCAAGCATGCCTAGTATATAACCTCTTAGCAAGTGCCAGACTTTTGGGATATTCTTTCTCTGCAACTGGGGCTTCTCTTTCCTGGAACACTTCACTGACATCAACAGCGATTTGAAACAAGTCAGGTCCTTTCTCAAAACTTTCAATTCTTTCAACTTCAAACGGTACTTGTAAGCATCCTATTAAATGCAAATCTGTAAATTTGTGAAGGGCAATGCTACCTTCAGCTATTCTGTGTCTGTGAGCATAACCAAGAACAAAAACCCCTGGCTGATAAGTCAGTGAATGGCTACCTCACTCACTGAGAACACTTAACATGAAGTAGCACACAAATCAAAACTAAAGACACAAGTAGTTGAGCATCTTAAAAACACCTGATTCAGTTGCTATTCGGTTGCATTTTTGTTGCTGTTAATTAAAGCAAAACTCCTTCTTAAAAGAGATAACACAGATGAATTCATTTTGAAGGTTTTACAATGTAATTAAGACTATCAAAGCATTAACTTGCATTGTCTACACTCAAGGCTAACTTGGATTAAAGCAAAACAGGCTTTTTCTCAATACTTCTGCCAACTACTTGCACACACGTGCAGGGAAATCTCAAATCTGGCAAAGAATTCACAAATCTACAGTTTTTTGGCTCAATATCATAGCCATATGTTTCTGCAATAATCACTTGCAGAGAAACAGCAGGCATTGTCACATCATCATACACTTTTCAAAGCCCGAATACCATTTAAAAGCTGATCATATTATCACAGTTTTTATTTCAGGCCATTTGCAGACTCAGACATGCAACACCAAAGCACTTAGATTTGTTGGAAATGAAAGAGAGAGTTGTTCAGAAGTCAAGAATTTTATTTGAATTGAAAATTCAGATTCCAGATCCACTTCTACAACAAGAACTACTTCATGGCATGCATCATGGCCAGTGTATCACAAATGCACTAGATTTCAATTACAGGAAATACTTTGAATAGTGCGAATACTGTGAATAGTGCAAATAACTGCGGTTACGCAACTGTATATACTTTGGTTATCTAAGGCAACTGCCAACTTTAGGAGTCACCACGAAGGTACATATTCCCAAACTTTCTCAGCATAGTTAATTTCATTTCAGTAAATACATTTAGAGTAAGTGTATTTAATGTGCACAATACTGTAACTGAGAGTTACCATATATTCATGAGTGCAAACTGCTTTCCCCAGACATCTCAATACCACATCTGTCCTTTCTTAATTTATATGACTTGGTCAGCCTTACTGGACACCCAGTGTGGCAACTCTTGCGGTGAAGGCTCCTTGTCTCGTTTTGAAACAATGAATTCCCTATGCTTTGGTTTATACAGTTGCTTTTTCCTCCAGTTAATGACAGTCAAAATGTTTTTATCTGAACTGAATTTGTCTCCTTATATATCTCAAAAGAATGCATTCTTAAATATGCTAACACTACTTGGGAAGAAGCCACTGCAGGATTTTCTTCTACAGCTCAGATGCGAAAGGACTATTTCTACACCACTTACTTCCATATGTTTGACAATAAATTAAGCAGTACCAAATTCATAATAAACTGTACTGTGATTTATGCTTTTGAAAAACTTAATTGAGTTTACTTGGTTTGCAGAACTCTTGGGATTAATAACAAATTCAGTGAATATGCTGTGACTACCCATGCTGCATGTGATCATCCATATCATGCCTACACAAAAAGCCTTTCAGTAGAGAGAGTATATCACCCTCCGCAGCATGGTACATGCAACAAATCCAGCCGAGACCTTTCTAGAAACTGGTAACATCTATTGCTTCAAGCACGACTGAACACCTTAACCCAGTCCTTAATCCCTCAAGGGATTAAGAAAACATGCAAATTGCCATTCATGACATCCCCCAAAAGAATTAAATCTAGCTCATTCATTTAAAACATTATTTCCCTCTAACTGGTTAAGGAGCCCCAACTTCCAGGCACAGTAAGCCCACAGCTCATATTCATTCCCATTTGGTCAGCCTGAATAAAGGAGGAGGACAGTATTTTCCTCCTTAGCATTCCCATTCCTTGTTTTCCATGCATCAATGCTATTTGATCTATGGTTTTCAACCTATCATATACTCTTTATTTGCCTCTTTCAAATCTGTGATCAGTGTCTGTATTCCCATTTGTAATAACACTGTGGCTTTAGTCACAGGAAATAAAAACCCAACCCAACCCAAATCAAACAAAAAAAACCAACGCGCCCCCCCCCCGCCCAACATTAAGGGACTAAGTTGTTTGCTTTGTCTTTCACCTGCGAGTACCACAGGGGGAGCTTGCAGTTTCTCTGGGTCAACACAGAACAAAGCAGGATATTGACTACATAAACAAGATGACAAGATCTTCAAGCAGCTGGAGGAGCAGTAGAATTATAGTACAGGATTTCCAAAAACTGATCTTCCCTAATATTCGATTAAAGCAATTGTAAATGAGCATTTTCCCAAATATGGCAATGGCCATTTCCTATTAATTCCGCATATATCTACATGAACACTTGAAGGAAAACTAGCTAGTTTCTTTCAAGGTGAAGGACTGTTGAAGCATTTAATATTTTTAATAGTGGAAATACTAAAAGATTAAGTAATCATGGGCATCTGCATATCTGCATTTTTTAGGTTCTGCTAACCAGTAGTAGACACATTTCCAACTTTAGTAAAGGCTTCCTTTAATTTCTTGTAATTACAACAGGAGTATGAACAGTGGAGGATATTTCAAACACAGATGTAAAACACTGCAGGGCGTGGTGCTCTTATGAAATCAAGACACAGGCATGAAATCTTGACTTTTTTTTTTTTTTTGAAGTATTTCTTTACCAAGTAATGGCGCCAACCTGGATTCTGCAACCCTACATAAATCACTGCCACTTGTGGCTAAGCTGTAATGTTAACCAACCAATTTAAAACCATTACTGACATAGAAACATGTATTTAGAGATTTTGTGCCAACTATGAAACCACACAGTTTTTCAATCATGTGAACAGGATACTCTATATGGAACGCTAAATACTAAAAGCCACATTGGTTTTTGGGGTTACCTTTCTTGATTGCTCAGTTTGGCATAGAGGGCTTCTACCAACTCTTGACATTTCAGCAAATGGTCTGTAACAATCAAGAACCTAAAGGGGGAGGGAAAAAAGCATTACTGGTGCTACAAAAATCAGCATCGATATTTACTCCAAATGGCGTTGTTTTATCTTGTAGATGACTGGGTGATGTGCTTCTGGTACTAATTGCTAATAGATAGAAATTGTCACAAAATAATTGCGCATTGTTCTGCAGTATTTTTCCTAATACCACAATGGTCATTTCCCATCAATTCAGCACACTTTCACTCAAATGCTTGAAGAAAAGCTGGTTAGGGTCTCTTGCCAGTTATACAAAAGGCACACCACAATTAGAATAATAGAACACTCATCCCATTGTTTATGCGTATCAGCAAAAAGCCAAGCTTCAAGCTTGAAAACTAAGATGCTACTCAGCGCAACACCGTTCTACACGCAACAGTCAAAAAAATGCCCAAATAATTTCTCTTCTAAAAAAATTCTAACAAAACATCAATCCAAATGGAAACTTCTTTGTCAGATGTAAGGCAGCAGAATGCTGCTTCTCAACTTACAAAAAAATAGCCTTCTTTTGTAAGAGAATCTAAGCTGCTAACCAAATCTAACTCTGCTTTACGAGGCAGAGAGGTATGGTCAGTCTACCCTTATGCTACCGCCAGTATTTACAGTGATCACTTTCCCAAGCAGCATTTCACAGTGGTCAATAGCAAGTGCTAGTAATTTAATTTCAACACAGACAGACATGTACCTTTAGCATTATGGGAACAACAAAGTATGTAAAAATATTTTACTCTTCAAATTACATTCCTAGGAGTACTGACAGTATTATATATGCTGCATAGGTATATGCATATTAAAATATGCATTTTTAAAGCAGCATGTCTACCTCTTAAATATAAATAATTACAGGTCAAATCTCAGAGCATCCTCTGAGCTGATGAGGCTACTGAAATAGTATAGCTAAGATAGTATGACAACCAAGTGATTTCAATATTCCCTCCACCTTCTCCCTACCTTTCACTTTGCTGACAGCCTGTTGTTTTCTGTATCCATAATCCACTACGTAGCTAACAGGAAGATCACACAGAAGCTTTCCAGCTGCAGTGAAGTAATTTTTGGACCAATACTCACTGACAATTGGGGAAATAGGAGAACAAGAGGTCCAAAGGATTAATAGCTATTATCTTTCTAATGGTAACTGTGGACTTAGCCAGCATCTGGTTCAGTTACTGTAAACTAGACATTTTTAAGAGGACGAAGGATAATAAAAGCTATTTTGTGATGTGCTTTTCTCTTTTTCTTTTTTAAACTGATATCTGTACAAATGTTCAAGGAAAAAAAAAAATGAATTGTATAGGCGTAGGGAATCATCAACTTAAAATTGGCAGTGTAGTACTGATTCAAGAGTTTCAACACAAATTTGAACTTACAGACTTTCCCAAAGTCAACAGCACAAATGTATTCCAACTGAGCAGCACAGACCCAGCCATAACAACTGAATCAAGCCATCAGCAGGGTAGTCAAGGGGAACACTTCTAGAGTTCCTGATCCAACAATTCATGGCATACAAGCCATCCGCAGTTAAACCTTCAGAATGGTAACAACTTACTTTAATTTTTCAAGGATTTGAGTAGAAGCAAAGGCTTTTATCTGGAGATGCAAAAGAAAAAAAGCGTAACAATCGGAACTGTTCAGAACATAGTACTTAGCCTCGTAAATTACAAATTTCAGTGGGCAATGAAGTATGGTGAAAGTGCATTTAAGGAGAAAATCTAAAGCCCAGTTTTTCAATTTTACAGTTCAAACTAAGAATTTCAACCTTAATTTTCATAGTTAATTTTACTTAGAGGAAATCTTGACCATTTGCCTTGCAGTTAAAAAGTGATCAGCAATTATCCCAAAAAGAACTGGTGCTACTAGGTGCACAGTAGTGACTACTATTGCAAAGAAGACAACCTGTATTTTAGTTGTTACCTGGGTCCACACTCTAGTACTTATTTAGACACCTATTTCACATTCTGTGGACTAGACCTCTACTGCTTGAGCAGCATGCAGTATTTCAGAATAAAGTTTCTGCTCATAAAGGAGCACAGACTTCTCTATATGCTTTTTACCCTTCTAATTTCATGACATGATGTAACACCTCAGAAATTCTTGCTTCTGTATTTATGTTTCTCTTTCACCTTACCAACTTCTTTCATTACTGTATCATGAAGAATAGAGCATTAGCATTTTAAAAGAGCATCACCAAGAGATAACAGAAGAATTAGTAGAGGAGTGAGTAAAGCACTTTCAACTCTTGCTACCATGCCCAGAAATTCTGGTGGTAGCAAAGCAAGGATGCAGCAAATTAAATCTACTATCTTTAGTCTTCAGCTCTCCTGTTTTTCATTTGAGGCACAGGAAAAGAAGAAGAAAAGCAGGCCATCCACAATTCTGAAATAAAAGAAGACATTCAGTTTTGGGTTACTGACTGAATATGGCATTTCAGATGCACACAAAAGGCTTTGGTAGGAGATTTAAATTCTCTTTGGGGCCAACAGCAGAACCACTGGGATAAACTGAGGACCATGATAATTCAGCGAAAGAAACGGTGAAAATTGAAGTTGTTATGCAAGCGTAACACAGTAACAAATGAACAGTGTTAAATATGCCAATTTTCTTGACTTTTAAAAAATTGTTTGGCTAAAATCCTAAAAAAATCAAGTGCTTACCCAGTAGATAAATAGAGGAGGAGATGTTCAGTTCAAAGACTTTACAATAGCACAAGGGCTGCATTGTACCAAACTGAACTTGAGAAGCAGCCAAGATGAAATGGTATAAGCTACATTTGTGCTCGGTTTATTCCAAATGACCACTAAGCTTGCTCCAATCAAAGCCGGGTGTAAGCAATCAACTTTATCATCAAATGTAATGCTCCATATTAACTTGATTTGATCCCATTAGCAAGTTTAGAGAACAGTGTCCTTGGTCTCAGAAAACGAGGAAGAAAACCCCCACAAATGTTTTAGAAGAAAGAAAAAGACATGGTGATTCTCTATTTGACCAGCAAACTTCTCTTCCAATCTCAAAACCAAAAGCATTTTTCATCATCCTACAATAATGCCACTCTATCCAAAATACTTAGTAAGAGTAAAATACCCACTTTCACTGTAGTTTAAGAAACAAATGTAACAAATCATATAAATTTTGAAGAAAACAAAATAAACAATTTAGACAGCTACCCTTTCAAAGCCATATTGCCATATTGCCAGCCTTTTAAGATCCTAAAAAAGCAATATGCCTCATGCAGAATTCTTTGGGACCAGAACATACTTTAGAAACAGATATATTTTGGTACTTTCACAAGAATGTAAGCAATTTATCATCAAAACTATTTAAAAAACAATTACAAGTACAAAGTTATTTAGTAACAAATGGAATATACGTGTTGTCACAAAGACCTCTAGAATCTGGGAAATTCACTCTACTTGAACACCAGCACTTCTCGCTCAAGAATAAGGAAACACGTTTTCATATTTAAGGTTCAACCCAAGTATCAAGCATTGTAACAGTTTTCTCCTGAGCTGAATCAAGCACAACAGTGAACAGCCTTCCATCTTCAAAAGGCATTACCCATAATGAAAGCATCTTCCTTACAGGCCATGATACTGTCCACCAACTCAACTCTCAGGTCTAGAAAACTGAGTTCAGATTACCTGTAATATTTCTCTGATTCAGAAAACAATCCCACTCAGTTTGAAAGGCACTAGGTGAGATTTTTATTTGTGTGCAAAGCAGAAATAATTATCTTTTCTGAAGAGCTACCAAGGGGAAAAAAAAAGGGGGGGAGGAAAATTATTAGCAAGGCAATCACTTCCTGCTCCCCCCATCCATCAAATATACAAGAAATAGATGACAAGATAAATAAATGTGTAAGGCTGGGCTTCGAAAGACTGAGGAAATCTATGTGAATACACTGCAACTGCAAAGAGAAAGTAGAAGCTACTCAGATCTCTACAATTAAGGAAACTTTTCCAATTGTCAGTACTATTTAAAACCACAGTTGAACTTGGAACCTGCAATGTAACTCCAATTTTCCTGGAATTAAAAATAAGAATTACTTTCTGGAGAGTAGAAGAAGGGGGCAGGGGAAACCCTAAATTGTCAAGAGTGAAGAGATAGAGCTGCCAGCCCAAAACGAAAAGAAAAAAGAAAATATCTAAAAAAAGGTAATATTTTCTGTTTTCTCCACCACATGCATACCAATGAAGCAACAAGCACTCCACTGAGGAGTTCCATCTTTGCCTTTAAATCTGTGCCCACAGGCAACACTCCTTGCCACAGCAGCACTAGTTTCTGTCCACACTTCCTTCCACTTCCCATAAGCCAGGATGAAATAACCAGGCAAAAAATGAGGAGGGGGAGCCCCACAGTCTAATCTTAACAGTCATCATTGAGCTGTGGCTTCAAAAAGAGAAAGTGGATGTTCAGAAAATCTTATTTCCTATGCCAAACAGTTGACCACACTCTTAATATCATTTTTCTGGAAGCAAAAAGGCGTATTACGCCTCTTATTTTAAAATGGAGGATTTTTGTTCCTTGCTCTTCAGGAATCAAAAATACAACCTGCGTTTTCTTTCCACAGTAGCTACGCTGTCCCATGCACACACTTGGAAAAACTGATGACACAAGCTATACTCTCATCTCTAATGGAACCACCAAAGTATTTCTTAAATAAACAGCTTTTAGAATACACATTGGTCTCGGTTAGGATAAATTATAATGTAATTTTGTACTACTTTTTCCTAATTATTTTACAAAACACATATGTTTGCAGGTTCAATATTCTAAAATAGATCTCGTGGCATTCTGTGCCTATTTCTCTTCTATACAGTAGCTTCTAAACTGTGCGACACACTTTTCTGCTGTTGATTAATACAAACCGAAAAGGGGATGGATGTGTGGGAAACACAGAGAAATGACTTTTTAAAGGCTCCACAATTTTCCAGAGCCTAAGGCATAGCTCTCTGAATGTTTGAATAAAAAGCTTTTAGTGGGGCAAAAGAAAATAAATAAATAAATGGCAGTGCTTGGAAAGCCTTTTCAGCATACCTCACTTATGACATGGAATACTGCTTGTACTTTCTGGTAGTATCACATAGAAAGAAAGACAGCAAGGAATACGTTTCAGTTACTGAACGGCATATGCCAGCTTTGCTTCGTAAAGGAAGGATATGTCCAATTCCCTGATAGCATCCTGTGGTAAGCAGCAGCTGTTGAAAGAAAGCAGCACTATAAAAAGAGAATTAGATTATGGAGAAAGTGTATTTGCTTACATGTTTAAGATATGTTGAACTTAGTATGTCAACACTTCAAAAGAATTAAATCAGCATACCCATCACAAAGCTATATTGGAAAGATGGAAGAGAATATCATTTATTGTCTCACAAGTGCATGAAAACCATACCCACCTCTTTGAACAGAACAGAAGATAGAGCATAGGGGTGGAGGAAGCAGCACCAAAAGATGCATAATGTTGAAAGACCGATTATAATCATGAGCATGAGCAGAGCAAGATGGAAGAAACAGATCATAACCAAACCTGAAAGGGGGAGCCTACAGTAAAGGACAAGGTCTCAGAGCTAAAGACAGGGCAGGAATGGTCTCTCATGCACCATTCCTGTAGCAGCATGGAAGTTTTCCACCAAAGTTAGAGGGTATTAATTCTGAAGCTAACAGCCTAGATAGTAGCTGCATGATGGAAGGACCGACACATTTTCTAGAAGACAACCGCACAGCAAAGAACCGTCAGGGAGATAGGATCATTTAATTAGTGTATGCCATAAATCATATCCGAGAAAGGAAATGAACTTGTTTCTGTGGAGCAGAAAGACTGGAAAGACTTTCAAGAATATTCTGTAACATCATACTCCTTAAAACTTTCTGAGAGCATCAAGCTCTGGGCACTCCTCTGAAGCCCAACTATACATCCAAACATGCAGGACAAGACAGGTAAGTTTCAACAGCTTTCAGTCCTGAAACTTCCAGTTTCTTCTTGCTCAAAGATTTTAGCCTAAGAACCTCAGTTGGAGATACACAATCTGCCGCCCCAGATCATTGCTCTTGGGAGTTAGACCAGCAGCAGCAGCCTCAGAATAGTTCCTACTATTCAAGATAACCAGTTTGCTATCCTGAAACAAGTTCAGGAGCTGTGTTAGCTAGAAGTTTAGAAGCAGTTTAAGAATACACTGTCTAATACATTTTAATTAATACCATTAAAAAATGCCACTCAGCATCTAGTATTAAACATGACAAAGGTAGCAACATTAAAAAAATCTTGGAGCTGTTTAGAGGATAAAGCTCCTACAGAAAGAAAGATGAGGAGGTATCCGTTCAAGAGAATATTTAATAAATGTGTGAACTACATTCTGCAACTTCACAGATTTCAGAGATAGAAGCATTTCTGATGCTTACAAGTAACCACGAGCTTAATGAAATGAGCCTTCAGACCATCTAGTCTGGATAAACAGGTATGATCATACAAGGACTGAATATAAAATCTGACCAGGGCATTCCTTCTAGAACAGACTTCCTTCTTAAATTTATTAACTACTTCTTAGCTCATAGCATATAATAGAAAAGACTTAATAAAAAGTGTATCACCCAAAGACACACTCAGGTGTGCATCACAGCACTGTAACCTTCCTTTCTTCCAAGTTCTGAGGCAGTGTTTGTTGTGCTGTCAATATAGAAACACATTTTCAAAATGCATCAGTAACTTACAGTCTCAAAATCTCACTACGCTGATATGCAAAATAGCTCTCCTTTGTTTCAAAATCTGCTTAGAAAGCATATGTCTTGGCTTTCCATCATAGATTAGGTACAGAAGTCAATGAACTGGGGCCTTACCTCCCATAACCCACCCCTCTCAGGAAGCATAGCCAACACTTCAGACATTCCTTCTTTACCGACAGGAGACCCTTGTCTTCTACCAAACATCTCGTGATTTAAGAAGTAGGCAAATGTTACAGGAAAATTCCAGAAAGCTATGTCCTGCCTTTAAAGATGCTTCCCCTGCTCTCTTTAACTGGGAAAGGGGTTTATGGCAGACAAAAAAGGAACTGCAGAAGGTCCACTACCAACAGCTGCTTCTGAGAAATAAGCCCTGAAGAACTGCTCAGAATAATCTCAGATTTCCTCTGACAAAATCTCCCTACAGAACTGCTGCAAGACTGGAGGGAGAAGCCAAAGGCGTCATACTTGGAAAGAACTTCCTCCTGAACTTTCCCTAAGGACTTTTCCAACTTGGAGGCTTGGACTTTAAATACGAATATAGGATCACAAACAGAGGAGGAATTGCCAAAAAAAAAAAAAGAGAATTTAAAAGATGTGCTTGCCTTTCTGTGATGGATACAGAGTAGAAAACCCAACATGCACTAGCTGAATGGACTAGTGAGAACTCTGTGGGTGAGACTACAGTTCAGCCAATAGACTTAAACCCAAGTATTTGTCCTGGATGTCCTCTCTCTGTTCTAATGGTTCATGGCAGCAACTGCAAAAATAACTTGAGCATCCTAAGTGTTTATTTGTGGAATTCATCGGATACAAACTTAGAGGAACATTAAGTCATAAATTTCAGTGCACAATAAAAGGGAATAAAATATTGAATAGAAATTTTGCCTATAACCAAAAGTTGCCTGGTTATTCAAAGATTTTCCATACCTAAAAGCAGCGTTTGACAGCAGGAAAGCCCAGCCAAGAGGAATAAACACACGTGGCATCTACTTTTTATGCAGTGTAATACAAAACCAGATGCTCCAGCTGAGAGACAAGAAGGTAGGCATGAATTAAGTAATACTTTTAACTTTAAAAGTAAGAACATCTTAATTCTAGTCATTTGTGAGTCTAGCAGCGAGCATAACCTCCTGGAAGAATAGTTTGTGTTTCAACTCAGACATATAATGCCATAACAGACACTTAAAAATGGTTGCTGTGCACTTTGTTAGCTGTGGCACATGGGACCCAAATCTTTACAACAGAGTACTGGCTCTGTTGCGAATACCGCGGCTATGTAAATTCATTTAAGCAATCCCAGTGGTACGTACTTCAGTGAGAGCTGAAGTACAGCTCCAAGTTTTCAATGAATTGCTGACAAAATATTTTTTCTACAGTCCAGCCAGAGAGGCAACCAAAGCTTAGCTTCGACTTCATAAGAAGTCGAAAGTGTGTACACTTTCACCTGACTATATCTCACGCATGCTCTTCTGTATTAGAAAGTACCATAATTCTTCAGTAAGGGGGAATAAAAAATGCAATGAACCAAGAACTCATTTCAATGAGGAAGATTACATGCAATGATAAAAATGGACACCAAAGCAAGAGCAGCAATACACCAGAGTTCAAATATACCCTCAAAGCAACAATGACTGTCTTTCACACACCTAACTGCAGAAAACTGCAACTAATTGAATATCCAAAAATAATTAATAGAAGGCTCTAATGAAAATTATATTGAATATTACTGAATATAATATTGACTATTATTATAATTACTAGAATATTATTCTATCATCAGCATAAGGCACATGAAAACCTACACAATTTCAAAAGCTGTCCTAAAGCATTACTACGTGTCAGGACTAACACTGACCCACGGACAAAGTTTAGGTTTTCACTTCTTGTTGTCCAAAAAACGTTCTTATATCCAAGACAAGAAGATCAGCTGAAGATCAGCTTTCATCAGCCAAAGTAAATAACATTACTTCTACCAAAGTAAGAAATCCTGTTTACTGTTCACGTTTCTGTTCATAGCAAAGTATGTGTTAGGGAACCATTTCTGGTCACAGCCTGCTCTATTTGATCACAGGAACATAGCAGTACGTTACACTAGTAAATCAAGAGCAGTTAAAAGTTCACAACAGTTTCCTATAGGAAATAGATGCAACATGGCTGGCATCAGTAAAGTATTCCCCTAAATTTGGAGAACCAGCAGAGAAAACTGCTCGAGTAGGCAGAACGCAAGAAAGTCAGCACAACAGCTGGCTAGCTTATTTTGTGCTGCTCAGCAAATGGAAAAAGAAAAGCAAGCAACCAACAGAAGGTATCATCATTATATTACACGATTGTATCCATCCATCCACATTCACCTCTCAGACTGCCAAGACAAGAAAAAAACCTCTTGATAATTAAAAAAAAAATAAAAATAAAATGATATTGCAAGACTGAGTATTCTACCAACTTTGTAGTCTTCTCCAAACCTTTAACTACACAGAAATACACTATGCAGTACAGGCTCACAAAATGCAGGTACTGTCTATGATAAAAGCATTACATTAGTGTAACACACTGACCTATGGCTAACTGGGAGAGAGGAGAAAACAAAACAACAAAAAAAAAATCATAACCAAAACAAGACAAAAAAGATTTTTAAAAATCACTGTTGCATAAGGAATGGTGCACACCAGCAGATTTCCTTTGAAAATATAAAAAATAAACCTCTAGTACTAACTTTCATTTTTTTAATAAAAAAGGATGTGAAAATGTTACTTTCTTACCTCCCCCTGCACACCAAGTAGACCAAAGATACTACACGTATTCTAATGTATAAGTATCACAGATCCTTTCATATGTAAATACGAAGAAAGAATGTATTTTGCCATTTAAAATATCCTTGGCTATGACAAACATTGGCTCACAATAAGAACAACTGAACAAGAGGGAGAAACACACTCTCCAGAATGTGTTTCTTGAGATGGGAGATACAAGAAATAGAGTATTAGAAGAACAAATGAAATGAAGGCCAAGAAACCAGAGGAAAATGGGAACAAGAGCTAGAGAGTAATAGAAAAATCAGCCCTTTTCTAGCAAGGTATTCTCTTTTCAAGGTAATCCTGTTTGAACACCTATTCAGTGCTTGATACTGCACTGTTGCAATGCACTTTTTGGCTTAGATTTTACACTTGTAAATGCACTTTACCTGTGTTGACTTGAAAACAGTGCCAATATTATTGAAAGGTTTCCATTTATAATTCGGTTCAAGACAAGCATATAAAATGCCAAGAAACTTGTCATTGTTTTTAATTTTAGTTGGGAAAATTGATAATGAGCTTTGAGATTTAACTAGCTGATGTTTAATACTATGAAAGAAAACCAAATATATTGTTTTCTTAATGCCTGGAAGATAATCTGATGGTTTTTTATATATTCCTTGCATGAGGAACTCATCATTCTGACAGGAATTAGAGGGCTAACAGTCTGCAACTGCCTTATAGCAGGACTAGGATTATTCTTCTCTACCCATCTCTTTTCCTTCATCGGTCTTTTATCTTGTATAGAAGTTTGCCCCTTTTTAGTTTCAAGACTATTCTGAAGAGAGACCATTTCCCACTCACATCAAACATCCATAGTGGAGGCAAGACATCTTCATTGTAACATCAACAGTATGCACTTCAGGCTAGAAATATCAGGGAAATTAATACCTTATCATTTATTTTGATGCTGCATTTATTCTGCAATTACCTTCAAAATATAAAGTTAACACCATGACCACCTCTTCCAGCTCTCCCTGGCTTTCATTTCTCAGCCAAAATACATTTCAGCATATCTTTGATAGATAAAGAGGATAATCAAGATAATTATCTGAAAAGCAGCCTTTCACATGTATTTATATTGACAGATGCCAAAACTGAAGGCTCATTTTGCCACTTCTGAATCAGAAGTCTACTTGCCTGATCCTGAAACTTGGCTTTCTGAAAACTATTTATGTCCCAAGCAAATTGACCTATTTATGAAAAAAAGCCCAGCCACCAACAAATTTTGAAGTAATTTTACAGTACAAAAGAAAACTATTAAATGACAGTTGCTTTTCATTTAATCATCTTAACTCTCTTTGGAGACTTTCCAAGTAACTAGCAAAACCCTCACAAATCTTCCTAATTAAATTTTTAAGTTCAACATGACCTTCAAAAGAATGCTACAAAAAATATGAACTATCCTTTTTATCCTCTTGAAATGCATCATATAAAAATTAACAGAATGCGCATCCTTACTGATGTAGGGCAGAACAGCTCTCAAACACATAACTGACAACAGTATTTACAAGAATGGCCATTAGCAAAAAAAATAAAAACTTAATGGAGTAAGCCCACTGATTAGATGCTCTTAACAGTATAAAAATGAAACAAGCAATATTCACAAACAAAATATCTTCTCTGTTTTGGTATAAAAATGACTGCATGTTGCACAAAATAACAGATCTGTTAAAAACAAACAAACAAACCCACTCATGCTTTATGTAGTACTCACAAGCAACAGTCATACAAGTTTTCCTAGCATGACCCAATAACTGAAGAGTCTAAGACTATATTCTGTGTTAACTATTTCAAAAATCTCCACAAACCAGCAAACAAGTACAAATTAGTTTGCATTCTAGAACCGTTTCAACAGCAACAACAAAAAAACCCCTGTGATTTTAAAATTCCTGTCTATATCCTCAACAATATTGTAGTCTTATTTTAACAACAATGAAAATGGTTAGTGAAAGTATCAAGAAAGTTATGTCTGTACCAAATTACTAACTTCTAAGTAGTAAATTTTGTACTGTCGCAAATTTTGTCATTTTAATACAGAGATTTACTCTAGAAAAACACCTAATTCAGAGGGGGTGGGGAATAAATCTGAAGATACATACGACCACTCAGACTCCAACTGCTCTTTGTAGACTTTCAGGACATGACGAGCCACAGTCAAGTTTCCAGGATCCAGTAGTTCTCTCACTTTCTCTGAATTAAGGCAGGTGAACAGGACCATACAACAATAGGCAACAATTTTCTTATCACTGTATGTTAGGCATGTCCTTTAAGAGAAGATAAGGAGTTTAGAGACTAAGTTCCAAATGAACCTGGAAAAACAAACTAGTGGCATTCAGATTGCTGAGTTGTTTTTGTTTGCTGTCTTTTAGAGAATCATGAGTTTGCTACTGCCTAAGAGGGATGGAAGTCATCTGCAAAGAGAAATATCCAACTTCTAGGTGAAGTTCAAATTTAACAGGCAATTTACAAAACTCATGCTAAACTGGAACTAACTGGAGATCTAGAAATTGGGTGAAACCATAATAATGATCATCTGCTTCTGTTATCATAAGGTACTTCTACATCCAGTGCTGAAAAGTCGGCTCCAAAAACACACTCAGAATGATCATCAAATTGAATGAAAGTGCTTTTGTTACTAGCTTACTACAAAAAAAGGGGACCAAACACATCAACAATACTGTCATATGTCTGCACACAATCATTTATGTAATATTTCATTACACATATGTAATCAAACCTCCAGGAAGATATTCTGGTGAGGCTGTGGGCAGGAAGGCAGAATCACTGGAACATGCAGAGATTATGTCACTTCTGTAGATTCCAACTGATACACAGATACTGACAAGTCTGCATAGCAGCAAAGTGAATAAAGAAAAAGGTATGTTCTTGGAAATCATAGAATGGTTTGGGTTGGAAAGGACCTTAAGATGATCTAAATGCAAACCTCTGCCATGGGCAGGGACACCTCACCCTAGATCATGTCGCCCAAGGCTCTGTCCAACCTGGCCCTGAACACTGCCAGGGATGGAGCATTTACCACTTCTTTGGGCAACTTGTTCCTCATCACCCTCACTATAAAGAACTTCTTCCTTATACCTAACCCTAACTTCCCCTGTTAAAGTTTAAACCCATTACCCCTTGTCCTATTGCTACAGCCCCTGATGAACAGTCCCTCTCCAGCGTCGTTGTAGGCCCCCTTCAGATACTGGGAAGCTGCTATGAGGTCTCCACACAGTTTCTATTCTCCAGGCTGAACAGCCCCAACTTTCTCAGCCTGTCTTCACATGAAGGTTCTCCAGCCCCCTCATCCTCCTCATGGCCCTCGTCTGGACTTGCTCCAACAGGTTCATGTCATTCTTATGCCGAGAACACCAGATGAGCATAACTACTTCAAAAGACCTCTTAAATAAAGCTTATGTTTGAAGCTTGTAATTTGAAATAAAGAGTTTTCTTCCCGTTTCTGTTAAATGAAATCAATTTACCGTTACTTCAGAAACAGCAGGTTTTTAAAGTTCCTGACCTCTGCAGTTGACTAACAAAAAAAACCATCTACAGGATATGGTCTCAACCGTACCATTCTCACCAAAGTTATTTTTCAAAGTTTCATGGTGCTAGTAGAGGCACAACTATCATGTAGAAAAGATTTTAATATAACCACAGAAATTACATTAGGGAAAAAAAAAACCCCGCATCCATGCTTACAAGAAGAGATCTGGGAAAGCACACTTCCAAATGCTATTCTGGGAATCTCCATTTCCTGCTGCAACGTTTCCAAGAAACTGGAGGCTACAACGAAGAGCTGAAAAAAAACCAGAATATATATTAACAGGAATTCAAAGAAACACTAATAAATTTCAAATAAATGACAAACTTCAGCATTACAGTTATATGCTACAGAATCCATCTCAATTAAGCTTTGGGTGAAGTATTCCACTGCATTTTCTCAATGCCTATTTGTATTTTCTCTTCTAATGCAAATAAATTTACAAAGTACTCTAGATTATACCCAAAACAAATCCAGGTTTTTCCCCAGATTTATAGGAATATCAAACATGGTTTGAGCAAACACCTGGTTACTAGTGATTACAGGAATTAATTAACTCTGTCAAGGTTTAAGACAGATTGAAATCAAGCTTGGAACTACTTAGCACAAACTGAAGCAGACCCATGCTGAACCAATGGCTACCACATGGCAGTAGCCATTCTGCCTCTTCCAGATCTGAGGTGGCCTTCTTCTTCATATTAAATTAACACAAACAGGCCATCTGTCATCACCTGAACTCTGCAAGATCAGCTTTGCCTGGTCTTCAGAGAACTCCCCAGGAACCCTCCCTACACTGGCCAGAGACAGCTTGAAAATTTTGTTACAGTAGGTACAGCCAGAGCAAGAGAACTGAATCTGTTCACTCTCTACCTACATTAAGTTCTGGTTAGCTGGACAAGTCATTATGCAGTATGATGATGTGCTCAATACTTTCTGATTTCTATCCCAGAAAAACTCCAGTACTCCAAGTAACTTTAACACCGATTTTAACACTGAATTTAATATGGCAGAATTCTACTATTACTATGAAGGATTTATTCCAGCCTCCTCTCAGTACAGACTTAAAATATGGGAAGGTGATATTTCATCATATAAATTAATAATCTAGAGCCTGCCAAAAGGTGTAAATTCATGAAAAACAAAAGCACGAACCCACAGAACTCACAAAATTAAAACACTTTTTTTTGGCCCTACTGACAGCTCTCAATAGCCTGGCCCTTACTAATAGGTTGGCAAAGAAACTTAATATTAAATGTTAAAATGAAGTTTGACAGATATTACAAAGAGCAGCCTATTACAGACGGAGGTGGCTGATATTGCCAGGGTCTGCAAATATAAAATTAGGACTCTTTGAAAGGTGCTGTGTCAGCTGGCAGCCAGATTTCCTACAGAGGTCTGGGCATATGTCCTCTTGGGAACAAAAGGAAAGCAAGTCTAAAATGAGGTCACTTGGGCTTAGGGAATAGTAACTTTTTTTACATATATATTTTTTAAGCCCGTAGTATGTATATTCTCTCCATAATGCATTGTGAATCATATTCTCCTTTATGCTGTTCTGTCTCCCTGCACATCTGCTCTTTTTTATTTTCTGCTTGTCATTATGTTTCCGCTTCTCCCATCCATCTGGTTCCCATCCTGCTGACGCAGAGTTTTTCTGAAGGACAGCAAGCATGGGCATGCTACTGTTCTAGCAAACGTTTTATGGAAAAACTTCCATGCTAGAAAAAGCTAACAAAGCACTAAATCCTAGGAATAGGGTGTTCTTTCTCTTGGTGAACTCCTCACCTGCTCTTCTATGAGAAAGATCTCTCGAAGAGACATGAGCCTGGTTAACTATATTCTAATCTTTATCCAAAATTTGCTTGGCCTTTTTCAGCTATCAATTACACTTTGGTTATTAGAGCTTAAGTTGTCAAAAAAAAATACTACAGACTATGAGGGGAGAGAGAAGTTAAAGATCTTTTAAAAGAAGTTGCTACCCTTACTGTTACAAAGATTAAATGCTATGAACTCATTTGCAGTACAATAATAAATATCTACAAATTCTCCATTAATCATGCACTGGAGTCTTAATATTCGTGAAAGCAACTAACACTGCCCTTGTTCAATTGCAATGTCCTGAACAAGCAAGAAGGATCTAGGAAAAGGTCAAGATTCTGTGGATGTACCATGGAAAAAACCCCATTTACATCTCTAAGTGCTTGGTTTGAACTAGTAACATATTCCTTTCAATTGGAGGACACAAATCAACATATGGGCAAGCATTTAATCTGAAAGACAAAAGATACTCTATCTATTCACAACTAAGCAAAAAAGGATGATGCTCTGATATTGCAACATTTCCCCATCCAAGTAATCTCACTTGATGAATCTCAGCAATTCGAAAGAAAGATGTGAACCTACAAACGCCCAAGGTAATTGAGCTATGCCAGGAATACAGATTACATACAACAGGACCTAGCTCACAATCTGTCCAATCAATTCATGTGCTCTGTCACAACTACAGCACAACCGTTGCACTGCTCCTGCAGTGTCTGAACATCTTTTCCCTACGAAAAGTAAGAAATAATTCGTATTACAAAAAATGTAACTTATTTCAAAGTACTTAGTGTGATGCCAGATCAATGACATAGGCCAAATATGGTTTGTGTACTGGAGTGTGAATACTTATGCTTCAGCTTCTATGATCATGATCTACCTTTGAGAAGCCAGGTCTGCTGGGAATTGATGAGATTCACCTGGCCAAGGGGATACAAGAGGGTCTTCACCAACCAGCTGGACCGACTTACACTGTGAAACCCCACCTGGAGTACTGTGTTCAGCTCTGGGGTCCCCACTACAAGAACATGGACCTGTTAGAATGAGCCCAGAGGACGGCTACGAAAATGGTCAAGGAGCTGGAGCATCTCTTGTATGAAGACAGGCTGAGAGAGTTGGGGTCGTTCAGCCTGAAAAGAGAAGGCTCCCAAGAGACCGTATTGTGGCCTTTCAATATATAAAGAGGGCTTATAAAAATGATGGATGGAGGCTTTTTACTAGGGCCTGTAGAGACATGACACGGGTAAGACAAGACAGTTTTAAACTGAAAGATGGTAGGTTTAGATTGGATATAAGGAAGGAATATTTTATGATGAGGGTGGTGAGTAACTGGCACAGGTTGCCCAGAGAAGCTGTGGCTGCCCCATCCCTGGCAGTGTTCAAGGCTAGACTGGATGGGCCTTTGAGCAACCTAGTCTAGTGGAAGATGTCCCTGCCCATGGCAGGGAGGTTGGAACTAAATGATCTTTAAGATCCCTTCTGACCCAAACAATACCATAATTCTATGTACCATATCCAGAGGCCACAGATGGGAAGTCAATGATGAAGAGGGGCAAACAGCATTAAAAGTCATAGCACCACAACTAGAGTAGCTGATCATAGCATGTTCTCCAAATCATATCACAGTAGTACCTGCATCCTTATGCTTAAAAAAAAAAAATCAACAACAAAACCAAACAACCACTACCCAAAACCAATCACTTCCCACCAATATGTAGACCTGATGGGGTTGAAGTATACAAATACCTTACATGCAGTATTTCTCTCCTGTCATTTAACTGATGATTCCAGAAAAAAATGTAATAGCCTAGCACCAAGCTACCAAGTGACAGGGAATATTGATACAAACACTGGAAATCTACACTTTGGTATTTATGCTCTAAAAAAGACAACAACAGCCCACCCCCCC
>NW_009940435.1:24268-24749 GCF_000696875.1 Nestor notabilis | reverse complement strand
AACACCCAAAAAAACAGAACCACTGCCCCCCCCCCCCAAAAAAAAATAAAAAAATCCAACTACAACTGTTAATTCACAGCAAGGTTAATTCACAGCAAGGTATATGTGAGTTTCTTCTTAGCATTCAATTACCACACTTCCATTTTGTTTTTGATTTAACTCTATTGAACTTGACTGTTGCAACTTAAAATTCAACTATGCTTAGAAATCTGTAGAATACATATACTGCTTTTCTCCTCTCCAACAGTGTAACTGTCCTTACAGCAAAAGCAAGAAAATCAAAAACCTTATTAAAACAGACTTCACTGCACAGTATACCAGCTGAAACCATTCTGCCATCCACTCAATAAGCCATATGCTTTGTGAAAAGGGGAAGGAAAAATAAAGGAAATACAAGAAAGAAAATAAGACGACTATTTAACTTTTTCCCTGAAAATATATGGATCTTTATGAAGCTAAAAATAACTGCC
This sequence comes from Nestor notabilis, assembly GCF_000696875.1. Lineage (NCBI taxonomy): Eukaryota > Metazoa > Chordata > Aves > Psittaciformes > Psittacidae > Nestor > Nestor notabilis. The sequence continues at coordinate 24,279 of NW_009940435.1, read as the reverse complement.
AACCACTCTTT
>NW_009940435.1:19646-24224 GCF_000696875.1 Nestor notabilis | reverse complement strand
CTTTCCAGCTGCATTAGCTAGTATTTGGGAAATACTACTCATAATTATAAAAAAATATGTCTTTTCCATAGGACTGACTTATTTAACATCCTAAGTCCACTCCCTAGCTGCTCAGGCCTATAAGCACTGACTTTAACAAATAATTCTGTAGCTATCAGCACAGCTAAATCTTAATTAAAAAAAAAAAAAACGTTACACTGTGTGTGGTCAACAGGGCTATTTTTAACCCGATGGTCAACCACTGTGAAATTACATTAGTAAGATGTAACTTCTGATACACAGATATGCCTTAAGAGCTGAAGAACCTTTTTCCCCCATTGAGATTTCAATGGTTTCTATAAAAGCAGCATATCCTTTAGCAAATGCAAATACTCAGATTAAATACTGCTTTCACAACCAACCTACAGCGGGTTATGGAGAATTTTCTAGGTTCTACAAAAACAACCTCTTTATACCACAGGACAACCTGTACAGGGGGAAACATTGACTCTTTTCCTAAAGAATTCTGATACCTAAATGTCTACACGTAAACTGATCTTTTAGTGTTGCTCAGTGCCACCCATGCAACAAGTGAGACAGCTGATACTTACAGCCCTGCTTGAAGATGCCTTAAATACACTCCACCAGTTCAGTACCTTCAAAATCATAGCTCCATTTGTTCCTTTCAATCTCTTTTGATCACACACTATCTGAACCAAGCTTTAGTGTGCACTTTTCATTGAACAATTAGAAAACAACTAAAGTCAGAAGAGCTTACTGTTGGTAAAGCCTCTATCAACAAGATTAACTGTAATTTCTCACCCTAACACCTCTCCCTTCCCCAGTATTTTTCCTCATTAAATTGCTACACATAACCATTATGTTGTGCAGTGTATTTTGGTTTAGTGTATGTTGTTTAAATGTTCATATTCATACACATTTTTATGTCTGTCTTACAGAACACGAGGTTTTTCCCTGGGAGATAATCAGACTTACATGCCAAACTCTTACTACAATTCCTGTAGTGAAGAACAGGAGCCCATGAACTTGCTCACCAATCACTTTGGCCTCAGCTACAGAGGCTTACAACAGTCATAAGAAGAGATTTTCCTTCTTTTTATTTGGGGCAGACAGCACAGATGATAGCACAATCCTCTGCCTTACTAGAGTTACACAGAGATATAAAATAAATCCAATCGAAGCACGTATGAGGCTGTACAACATCACTTGCCAGACTACAAACACAAACCTAGCAAACTTGCATATTATTTATGCTTTAATGCTTTACTAACCATTAACTATGCACGAAAGACATAGCTGGTGTCTACGCTCCCCCTCTACACTGGGGGCATGCACAATGGTTTACAAGTACTTAGACCAAATCACAACCTCCCAACAGCATGCACACCTTGTAAATCAGCTGTGGGTTTTGCAAATCTGAATTGTAGACTGTGAGCCATTACACAGACCACCTTTGGTTGTTTGTAAACAATTTTAGAATGGTTTGTGATGTATTGCCATCCCTGGAAAAATAAAACCTTCAGCTCAGCTTAAGGTGTAGACCTCTATTACTGTAAAATCCTAGTTTCTACCACTATCATCCGGTCATTGACTTGTTTCCTTGTGGCTGCAAGTTAAAGCAACTTCCAGTCATAAAAAAAGAGTTATTTGCCTCTTCACCACCATGAATCATACCACATATACTGATGAAAATGTATTTTCCTTGGAAAACAGTCTGTCTAGACTGCTCAAATTGAATGTACAATGCATATACGGGCTCTGTCATTTAAAGTTATTAAAATAGTGCTTAGTATTTTATTTCTGTAAATAAAATGAACGTCCAGCTACCGATTATATTTCTGCCTTGATCATACTGCACTTGCTGTAGTGCAGACTAGTAACCCATTTTTACCATCTGTGGAATACCAAGAATGTTGTGTTTAATAAGTTTCTGTTCCCACTCCTCATCTTCTCCACCTCCACAAGAAAGTAATGCTTTTAATTTTTTCTTTCCCTTCAGAAATGCCAACTCTAATATTAACAAAACAGTACGTGCACTGACTGGACAACCATTCTGTTCTTGGAAGATAAATGTCTAGGCAAAACACTTTGTTCTCACTAATAAGGAGAATTTGACTGAAAGGCAAGAAAAACCCCCACCATGCCATCAGAACTGTGGAGTTACAAGTGGATTAGAAGGGAGCTGGAAGAAACCATCAGACCACTCAAATTAGCCTCTGATGCAAATTTAGTTCTAATGAGATCTCATAATGGTAAATTTAAAATAAATAAATAAATAAATTAAAACCCCAACAAAAAAAACTCCACCAACCTTATTTGTGCATTTACTAGGAAAAAAGTAAGTTTTACAGCCCACTGCCTGATATGACATCAGTTTCATACTGATTACAATTCATACAGCATTAGCAATACTTATTAAACACAGTAACAGGGCCAGTCTCTTCCGGTATTTTAACTGCATCATTTTTAGAAAATAAACATCTTAAGTGTGTTCATTTCTTTAATAAATTATCTATTAAAGTCTAAAGGCATAATAAATGGTACTCCTGTTATATCCCCACAAGCAGCAAAAACACATGCCCGAGATTACTCTCCTATGTGAAGTAAAACACGTCTAAGTGCTTGCAGACTGGGGAACTGCATTTATAAGCTTCCTGCATGCATTAGGATGTAAAAATCTTTTTCCTCAAGCAACCTAGAAGTTGAGCCTAAATCTAACAGACGATGTCTCTTTAAAGACCTTGCTGGAGCAAAATCAGCAAGTTTGAAGTACTGGGGAGTCTCAACCTGGACTTAAACCATGCCAGGAAACCAAGAAAAATAACAAGAAGGACTGGCCACCCACTATGTGTTATTCGTGGTATCTAACCATATGACACAACTAGTACATGATACCTTGTATAGGTCAAAGAAAAAAAAGATTAACATGTAAAATACTAACCAAGCTTATGAGCAAATTTCTCCAATTATTTTTGATGGCACACTGTGGATGTTGTTTCATTTAAATCAAAATTTCCACCAAAGTGCTTTTATTTTCCCTAGAAAAGCTAAATGATCTCTTTCTGTAAGTCTGTGGAAAGGATATTAAGACTCTTCCCCACCCCACTTTGGGCCAGTTATAATGTGTACCTGGTTAATGAATGGATGATGGTCCTTTTGCCATAGACAGAAATCCACAAGTGAGCTTACATTCAGTATGTTTACTTGTATACCCCCATTAATAAATAGCAATAGTTTGGGGGCATCCAACAGCATCCACATTTCGGGGCACAACCATTTATTTTATTTTTTTATACCTATAAAGGCAGCTTCTCATTGCCTTGTTACGGTCACCTGCGTATCACATGCAATGTATGCCCAGAGGGTGGACGAAAGGGAAAAAACTTGATGTCTCCTGGTACAAATTTGTAACTTTTCCTTTCTACACTGGCAATATTCCCCAAAATTCTCATCGGAAAGTGAATGACAGGCACACAGCATTTCTCTTCAAGCCCAAAACTGCTAGCAAAAAAGGATGCTGCAGAATGGAAAAAAATGTCTTGTAGCAGGCAACCAGAAAGCCACAGTTATGCACAGTCCTCTCTTTTTCCACCAGAACAATGCTCATTAACCAGAGTCTGGAAGTTGTGTCATGGCAACAATAACCAGAAGACAGAGAATGCCACGGTGAACTTGGTTTTTTTATCCAAAAACTTGGGATTTTATCCAAACAGATGATACTTTACCCAAAGAGCAGATACCTCTCATTACTCTCTTTGCCTGGATCTTCGTCCACCGCATTTCCATCCCCCTCCCATCTTCACTTTCCCTGGAGGAAGAAGTAACAGTACTCTCCAGCCTCTGTGGGAGACTCTTTGCTAGGGACATTTCCTCTCAGTACACAAGAAAACAGTTAAGCTTATTCTCCCTACATTACCTTTAGGACACTCTGTCTTTAGGAAGCTCTCTGAATCCAAAGGTTTGTTTGCTTCCCACCTTGATTTTATGATCCTGACATCCCTGCTGGGTAAAACAAAAACCACCTAGACTTGTAAGAACACAACGTAGAGGATATATTCATTGTGAAGATTATGTCTTCTCCTCCATGTCCTGAGTTCAGCTACAGCAGTCATTTTTTCTCCTTCTTAGTAGCTGGTGCAGTGCTGTGTTTTTGACTTTCAGCCTGGGAACAATGCTGATAACACCGATGTTTTTAGTTGTTGCTCAGTAATGTTTACTCTGACCAAGGACTTTCTCAGTCTCATGCTTTGCCAGAGAGGAGGGGAAGCCAGGAGGAAGCAGAGGCAGGACACCTGACCCAAACTGGCCAAAGGGCTATTCCATACCACAGCACGGCATGCCCAGTATATAAACTGGGGGGAGTTACCCGGAAGGCCCAGATCGCTGCTCGGGTCGGGCTGGGTATCGGTCGGTGGGTGGTGAGCGGTTGTGTCCTTTTCCCTTGTTATTCCTCTTATCATTGTTATTGGTAGCAGTAGTGGTTTGTATTATACCCTAGTCTATGCAGAACTGTTATCTCAACCCGTGGGAGTTACATTCCTCCGATTCTCCTCCCCATCCCTCCGGGAGCAGGGGGAG
>NW_009940435.1:8854-19588 GCF_000696875.1 Nestor notabilis | reverse complement strand
ACCCCCCACACCAGCCATAAGAGAGGCTGTGGTGGTGAAGGAGAATGGAAGAAGCATGCAATCTGCACTATGCCCATCATTGCCAATAACCACAGGATCTATTAGGGACAGTATATAACTGGCAAACCCCACTGATGCCTGCCCTTTTCTGGTGAAAGACCCAGCAGCATGTTATCAGATAAAGACTGGTTCCTCTTCCTGCCTTTGCTGTAGAGGGAAGCTAGAAACAGGCACAGAGCAGCTGCTGCAAGGTAAGATGATCAATCAGAAAGATGGTGGCCCTGCTCACACCAGAGCTTGCCTGTGCAGCTGCTGATTTAGCACACAATGTCAGAGCAAAGCAAAAACACCGCAGCCCTGCCACCTGAAGGCAGGGAATACATTTTCTATCCAGTATAGAACAGTAATTTCCAACACACACACACCTTTACACCATCACAGTAAAACACTGGTGACCATCTTACATCTACAGATACTTCACATATATACATACACATATATACATACACTTGATTCACATATATTTATGTAGATTAGAAACCTGCCTCATTATGAATCTTCACATACTTTGCTTGTAAGGTAGGGGACAGTAAAGAGCAAGGAAGGAAGGAAGGAAAGGGCTTACAGCACACTGTATTTAAAGGTCCATGGAAATACAGGCATTACTGTTCATTTCAAGCCTCCACCAATACAACCAGAAACCATTCTAATTAAACAGACATCAGCAAACTCCCATTTCCTTTGTGCTCCAAGTGGTTATCAGTCCACACTATAAAACCACTATGTATGTGTCATAAATCAGCAACATCTTGGCAGGCTGTACTAGAAAGTCTCCAAATTGTAGAAGGAAGAACAAAACAAAACAGCTATACATACTGCCTAAAAGCGGTACCAGCAACAAGAAAAGGGAAACCTAGAAGACAACCCACTGACCTACTAATTGCTCTGACTTAGGGATATTAGCTCACATTAGTCTCTCTCCTTGGAGCAAAATGATTTACATCAACTCTGAGACAGTCACCACCTCTGTCTCCCTGTATAGAAATCAAAAAACATCTCCATTAACACCACGGAAAGGGCAGTTTTGAGCATCAGTGCAACAAACATTGAACTGTTGGGAAGTACCAACTTTCTTGTCACTATTTCAAAGTCTGCTTCCAATGTCATCCATGTCACCAGTATCTGACAGATGAACCTCACTAGGCAGGATGTGGTCTGTAGTTCAAACTGTACCCCAACAAGCCACTGCAATAATACACTTTTACCCTCAGTCCACAGTAAATGAAGTAATTCAGCTCAGCATAGCTTAAATCAGCCAATGACTGCAGAAGCAACATGACTGAAGTAGAGAATCAAGCCCAAGGTAGGAAAAAACACCACTATCAAGAACCACTGGATTCAAACTTGGTAGGACATTTAGACCAGAGTTAGGAAAAGCTTTTGAAACAAGAGAGGAGTCTTCGACAGGACTAACGACAGATAAACACAGCAAGCTGGAGCTTACTGTATTTGGACACAAGATCCTAAAACTCCAGTTGCCTGTGTTATCAAGGGTCTAGCAATGATGATCCAGGCTTTGCTGAAAGCCCCACTCCCTCATCATTCCCCTCCTCCCCTCTCCCTTAAGAAAATGCTGCATTTAAATAGTTCCCCTTGTCCTAAAGCTGTCCTTCCTCAATGGATCTGAACTTGCACTCCTCAAAACTCGCTCCACTCCAGATAAAACGAGAAAAAGAAGTTAAGGCATGTGTAAATTTCCATATTAATATGAGAAGTCACAGCCAAGCCGTGCGTGTGACACGTGTCAGACTGCAAACAACGGTAACACTGGCATTTACTTAAAATGACAGTTACTGCTGTATCACGTAAGTCTGTTTTACTGTACTAACCCTGCAGGGTACAGTTAGTTATGCCTATACACACTGCACAAGATTCAAAGTATGGGACTTGCAGTGCACAGACTAAAAGCTGACCACTGCAGACAGAGGCAACACTACACGCACAAGAGTTAAAGAGAATTCAGTGTTTGCTAACTCCAGATAATTCACCAGTTTGACTCATCTTAGTCCAGGTTTGGCTTTTTTCCTTTTGTGGACAGCTGAAACAGGTATAAAAGTTGGCTCCTTATTTTGCAGTTTCTGAAAAAAAGGCCATAGGCCTGGAACAATGACCTGAACCAAGGCCCACCCAAATCAGTCTCCACAGCCTTTAATGACTTTTGGATGAAAATATGAGGACCACCAAGAGAACCTTCTCACCCACAGAAGGTGGCAGCAGGTTGCCATGCCTGGGAAGGGTGAAGCTTGCATGGCTCTAATCCTTGCTGTAGATGTTCTGAAAACAGACAATTCATTAAAAAGCTGTGGCAGTACTCACCGGCACAGACAGAGCACTTGTAAACTACAAGATGCAGTACAGAGCAAAACCAAAATATGTCTGCATCTGGTAACTTACCACTGCCCAGCAGGAAGAATGCCTAAGTCATGCATGTACCATTAACTAGCAAAGGGGCAACTGTCTACTGTTAAAAAACATTGTACTTCCTAGCACAGACGTTTCTGGAAAATGCTCACAGTCACCTTTCAAAAGCACTCACACTCACTTTCGAATACAAAAAAATATAATAAATAAAAAAATAATGAGCTAAACACAAAGGAACCAAACCCCTAAAAACTAACCCCTGACCAACCCCAAACGATACCAAGAGAACAAACCAATTACTTAAAACTTTCCTGTTTGGTAAAGTAGTAAAATGCTCTGAGCTATAATAATTAGGGGACAGTAAAGCTCAACAAAAACAAAGGATTTTCTTAAGCTATGGAAACATGAAACCAAAATCCCAATACAAGTGCAAATAGCAGTTTACTTCCACCAGATAGTGTATCAACTGATTGTTAGGGCATACACTCTGTAAATGCTACAAAAACCATGAAAATCCCAATATTATTTTTACAGATTGGAAAAACACAAAGGCCAAAAACAGCACCAATAAGTCAAATAAAAAACTCATGCATATGTTTACATAAAAGTTTGATGAGTATAATATATTCGTCACACTCCCACAATTATTCCCCGAAAATACTATAAATATTATTTTGACAATGTAATTACAGTCTTTGCTTTAACAGTGGCAGCAAAGTACTGGCATGAATCCCCCATGCAAAAAGCCTAACAGACAAAGCAAAGATCACACATGGAAACTGGCAACTCTTATGATCAGGGTTGTCCTTTATTTATTTGGCTAAAAAAAGTCTGTTTAAATTAGTGTCTGGTTTATTTAAGCTGTAAAACAGAAGTAGTTCAATTATCCTAGCAGTAAGCAAAAGGAAACCCCAAATACAAAAATAAATGGAAGTGCAGATTTTTAAATTCTCTTTCTCTGCCAAGCAACTGGGGCACGTTCAGCACCCCATGGACTGTTGGTCCCTTTCCCACTTCCTCTCCCTTGAAAGAAAAGCTAATATGAACTTAAATTGATAAATGTCACTTATTAACAGCTCAGGATGTTTTGACTCTGTATGATAAGTAAAATGGTTCAAGCTTTATAACCACTTACTCTCTCATTCCACGTACATCAGCCCCTCACATATGACTTGTACGAAGATCTGAAGCGTAGTAATTTACAGTATTTGCTCACAAAACCCCCTCAAAACCAAACCAACAACTAAATCCCCAACAAAACAGTATGCATTCTCCTCAAGAGATAAATATAGAGGGCACTGATGTGGGAGGAGAGTAAGGATTAACTTTCCTTCCTTAGTCCTGTTGGTTTAAATATAGTAGCCATTGTGTTTGGGATTATCCATGATACAATTTAAAAGTTACATCTTCTCCAGTTGTAGTCGCGTTACAATCAAATCTATGTAACCAATCCTATGTCTCCACACTTGTTGTTCAGACTGTTTATAGGCAACAAAACTGAGCAATGGTTTTCCGAATGCTTTGGGTGAGCTCTGGATACTTGGATATCCACCATGCTACAATGTCTGTCTAGTAAAAATCTATCATTCCATCACACTTTCCAGGCATATTTTAAAATGTTTATTTTTCATATATAAACCACAAGCAGTATTTTGGAAATGAAACCATTCAGAGTAACATGACTAAAGAACTACAACAAGCAATGAAAGCTGAATATGTTGGGGTTTTGTTTTTGTTTTTGTTTTTTTTTAAGAATAAAACAGAAACATGAAAGATACCAAATGGGAAATAAGAGAGAAGCACAAAAGATAAGAGCCAGGATCACTTGGTCAATATTGGCATTTGTCAAAGACTATTCAGGTTCCATAGCTGACCACTCCGTTTCTCGTTCCTGATAATTTAAAACACATTGCTGAATGACCGGTCATGCCAAATGATAAGGTACAGGGAAAAAAAAGAGGAAGTATCAAAAATATGCCACAGATATACTCCTATGCTAGTATGTAACCCCACTGAGGCATTTAGCCCTGATTTTCAAACTAACGAGTTCTGCAAAGATACCCCTCAGACATTCAGAAAAACTCTGAGTATTCACTTTTAGCTCATTTTCCTGTTGCTAAGATTGTGTCTTTTTAGTGGAACCGAAAGTATAAGTGCTGCTGCTGCCATTGCCTTCCAGGGGAAGAAAATAAACAAATAGATAGATAGATAAATATTGACAAGAATCAAGAAATGGGTAAAAACGCATGGCTGCCCATTTAAAAAAAGAATAAAGGAAAATCAATTTAGTGTTCTTTGGCAGATTTGAGAATGACACCTTTTCCACACTGTCAAAATTAACCAGTCTTGTTTTTCCAGTGCAATTCCAATTTGCAAATGGTTAAATATAGAACTAGGAACAGGTCAGAGCAAAGAAACATTCCATGTTTCGTTTCACTGAGTAAGGACAGAACTGAAAGGTTTATTTCTCCTAACCTCTCTTGAGGAGAAACACTTAACAGCTATTCATTAATTTTTTGAGGAATACTTTTGCAAACCTAACTCAAAGACCCCATTTTACTCAGATTCTTCTTCAGGAAAACAAAATCATTTGATTAAACATCTCATTTTCTGTAAAGCCTGGAAAACAACTTTGTATTAACAATTTTTTAGAATAGATAAGCTACCCAATGCAGCTGCTGTGAATTTCTGATGTCAATTTTTTTCACAGACCTCTTAACAAAACATCAACATGATTTTCTAGCACTACATGAACTCCTACAGCATAGAACTCAAGTGGCTGTTTAAGCACAGCATGCCTTCACCTGCAAGAGTTCAAGTAATCAAGTATCTTTCTTCGCTCAATCATGTCATGTTCTCCTGCAGACCTTGGGAGAAAGTTTTTTGTCTTCTTATTTCAAAGATGAAACACTTCTAGGCTATCTGGCTTCTGCAAGAAGCAGTATCTCTAGAAGCTATATACAGCCGAGGTTCCTTACCTCTTCTTTTTGAAGCACACACACACCCTCCCTTATGCCTTTTTTTTTTCTTTTAATCTCTACGAAGGAGTGATGATGTTTTTCTTTTTAGAGTTCTGAATTCCAAGGTTACTTATTGCCATTTCTTCTGCAGAGTATGACCCTTCCACACTAGCAGATTAAAAAGTACTTTCCAACACACTTTCTTTCTAGACCACAATCAACCTCCATGGCAGCAACGGATCAAGAGCAATTGTTTTTTCATTAACTAAGAGAAAATACATGATAGCTGATCAAGTCCACATCAGTTTCATACTTGGAGAACACCGACTGAAGCTGAACCGAAGTTTCAGGCTGTCTTTACCTGAAGAGCATCACAGGCTTCCTCCTCTTCTGCTCAAAGCAAGAAGCATTTCTTTATAGCTCCCTTGTAAGTAACAGGGTATTTGGAGCATTTGTAAAATGTTTAAAACAAGATATTCCCTATTTTTCTACACATCCTCCCTCAAGAAAGGAGCTGTGAACAGGTGTTCGGCAGATGATATTCATGTTGCTGAACATCCTACCAGAAAATTATCAAGTTACTATAATAAGCCCAGTACACAGAGTCATCTTTCATCTCTGCTTCTAAAGGACTGTTTCAAGTTCTGTTCTGAATAAAGTATCTGTAGCAGTTTAACGACATCTGAACACTTCTCAGAAAATTGGAAGCAAAGTCAAATTCCTGTTCAAGAACTCAAGCTTATCATCCATGATAATCCACTCACCATTTCTGACTTCAAAACATTAAGAGCAGTGAATGACCTAAATCTTTGTACAACAGCTGGCACATCTGGACCCTGATTTTGAACAGATGCTGTTAACATCTTCCTATCAATGTATTTTTATGCAGCTTACCATGGTAGGTTAAAACCCCTAAAAAATTAAGAGGGATGGCATCAGGACAGCATAACAATAACAACACTCACGCTACTTGATTTAAGGCTAGCTCAAGTATCACCAGCAGCCTGAAACTGAGGAATGCTGGCATGATGCTCAGAGCACCTCTCTCAGTCACACACAAACAGCACAGTATTGCTCTGTGGCTGATATGGGGCAGTTGCACTCAGCTTGGTTCAGAGAGGACAATCAACTCATTCAGAGAACTTGCACAACAAATTGTCCCATGCAGGGCAGCTATCAGGCATTCAATGCCTTTTTATCCTAGAGGAGAGAAAAGTATTTTGGCAGATAAACACTTTTTAAGCAATTATGCTGGAATTCAAAGTACATTCTTCAGCATCAGCAGTATTTTGAAGCGGTGAAAGGTTTGAGAAGATCTATTTACAAACAAAGAAGATTAAAGCTTCTTCTGTCCAGGATGGGGTACGGGTGGGCATCAATGAAAGGATCAGATGGGACACAGCTTATAGAATATAAGCTTGCTTCAAAACTGTCATGCCCTTGCTTGCAATTTATCAAGGAGAAAAAAAGTTACCCGTTTTTTTCCAGATTTCAGAGATGAATCCTAAATCTAGATCTCACACTCTGGAATCTAAAGATCCATCATCTCAACAAACCTCAATGTACCTTCCCAAAGGTCTGCTAGATTCTGCTGGAAAGCTTAAGATTTGCCATAGGAAAAAGGAAAAATATAGCTCCACAACCAAACCAAGACACATACTATGAAGTGAAGGAGATTTTCTACTTGGGTTTCTGACAAGGGTATTTCCTACGTCTGCTGCAATCCCTAACGTACTGAACTACTTCTTAGCATTTAAGAGATCTGGGTCTGCTTTAAGTTCAGTTAAAGTTCATCTGGCAGCTTCATCAGCCTGCTCCTCTGGCAAGTGTTTTTGGTCTTCGTACCCACAGCAGAAGAAAAAAAACTAAACCAAACCAAAATCCTTGTTATGATGAGACTTTTATAATTAAAAAACATAACTAAAAAAGGATGTGCAGAGGGTACTATGAAAACTCCGTTAGATCTATATTCTGCAGATACTTAATTATTTATTGGAAGACTGTAGTCTCCAATCATTTAACAAAGAAATGTAACAGTCCTTCTTGCATGCAGCATTTCTACATGAGTAGATTGGAGTTCCTGCATTTTCAATCCCTATTCAAATTAATTTTGAACTGAGGAGAAGGGGGAAGTATTTGTCATCTTGTCTGTCTTCCCACCAGGAATATCCAAGCTCCACATCCACTTCATAGACTTTTCAGCACGTACAGTTCCAAGAACACTGACGTGAAGTTCAGTTGTCAGATACTGTCCAAGTAGTGTAGCACTTGAATTTTTCTCTACTTGATAGAACTTGAAGTTCTATCTTTTGCAGAGAAGAGGAAGGACTGCTGAGGCAATAAGAAAACAGAGCACATTTGTAAGTATGTGTGACTTACCTGTCACAAATCAGTCTTGATGCTGTCCAGACATCTAGCAAATTGTAAAACACTTGTTTAGCACCATTGCCTATCAACCGCCAGCACTCACCTAGCTGTTGGCTTTCACTGTGGAACTCATTAGAGCAAGCTCCCTTCTCTAAGTACTACATAATTTGAATTGCTCAATAGAAATTAATACTAGGTATTGTCAGAAATTACAAGACAAACCAAGCTATGAAATGCAGCTAAGTTGGGAAGCAAGCATGGAGGAAGAGTGGGGCCAAACAGCTATGTGTAGCAACACCACACAGGAAAGGCCTAAAAATGTTCTTTTAATATATGTATTAAAAAGAAAGGAGAATATTATTGCAGAGATGACTGGCTTGCAGGTGGGATTGGACAATCTTTATATGCCACATGGAGGAATTAAGTAGTTATTTTTAAACTTATCTGAAGCCTTAGAGAGATATTCCAGGACAGACATACTAATTCACCTTCAGCCTTTCTGGCCCACTGCCTCAGTGGCATACCATGTACTCAAACAACAGCTTTTTCTACAGTTGACTGGAACAAGTACATTACAAGCTTTCAGGAATTTATCTAGCTTTTTACAGCATTTAAAAAAAAAAAAAAAGAGATGTGCTGAAAACTTGCACTAGAATTGTTTCAGTAAATACACTGAAATGGGGAGGCAAATTAGCCACGAATATAACACTTGGGCCTAAGATAAACTAATAAAAAAAAGTCTTTCTCCTAGCAGAGAAGACGCAAAGCAGGCTGGATTTAACTGAATAAATCTTAGCAACAGTTCATGATCAAATCACTTTGCACAGCACTTCCTTTTTTGCTGCTTCGATCATGCCCCCTCCCTGAGAACCACCACATTGGTCACAGTAGTGGCCAGAGAATATATAATTTATTTTATTTCTGGTTTTATCCATTACAAATTGTACTACACTGAACTTTACTACAAAAACTACCACACCATTAGGACTTACCAGTCTTAACAGTTACCAGTGGATAAAGAGTGAAAACAGCACAGATGAGGCTAAACTAATTTTTCAGTCTGCATAAAGAGTTTTTAATCTCTCTTCTTCATAAATACAATAATGTACAAACTTCAAATTTCTTTAGCCTGCAATGATTTGCTCTGGGAATTTTTCACAGGCACATGAACTGAACATTTAGTGTTGTTCACTCTGCAATACAGCATTAACGCTTTATCTTTGTATTTTGTTGCTATGGAAGCAACATTGAAGTATTTAAAATACCTTAAGGATATAAACAGGCACCAAGAAGGATCATCAAATCCTAGCAGCCATTTAAGGGCAGGAAAAGGACACACCTCAAAATGAACAACTTGAAATACTCAACACCTAATTATCTGCTAGAACAAAATACATGTGCTACTCTAGCCCTGTGACATAATTTCCTATGTGAAATACAAGGAGAATCAATCATGAAGTAGAAATATAGTTAATAAACACAGTAATATTTACTAATTTCAGGGGTTTCTTTTGTTTCAACAGTGCTATCCCGATTTAGCAATTTGCCTGTCTTTTGAAAGACTAATAATCCACAGTGGAATGTGTTAACTTCTGAGGTATGCTCTATGGAAGGGGCTGGTGCTCTAGGCATTAGCTAATTTTTACTCACAACAAAGTTGAACAGATCACTCAGCAAGGAATTAGCAACACTTGCTTGTCTAAAAAAAATTTTTTGTTGAACTAACTTACATGGAATACCTAGCCATGCTCATCACAGATGTTTCCCAATGAGATCAATACTACCCACAATATAAAATGAACCATCTATCCTGGGTCAACACATCAAATTTTACTTATAACTCAAACTTATTTGCTGAATGGCTATGTAGAGTAACAGTAACAAAACACTTTTTATTGAAATAGTATTAAAAATGTTCTGGTCAATACCCTCCCACCCCCCTTATTTTTCAATAGTGATAAAAAGAGATTTTACAACATTCTGTGGCTAGGAAAAGGAGTCTAAAGCAGTTAATCAAATTACTGTGTTCCACCCCCTTTCTTTTTTGCCACGTAACGTTCACTGCTGCTTCTTCAGATCCCAACAGCAGCAGAACAGCACACATGCATACAATAACCCATCAAGGAGGGGTCAGCTGCCACCAGACTAAAGAGGAAACATCAGGCCATACATGTAATCAACAAGGAGTACATCCTGCTCACTCTCTTCCAAATGCTGGGAGGCACCACTGAAAGGTGATAGTTCCATGTCACAATTCCTGATGCTTTGAATAAGCTGAAGGTGGGAAGTCCACTTCCCCAGGGGAGACTTTTGAGCCTGCTGCTATCAAGGACCCTAGTACGGACATCAGGCTGGACAAAACCAACATTTCAGTTCTCATCACTTTTCCTTTTCTCTTACTGGTCTAGTAAGAGGTTCACAACTGCGGAGCAGGACATTCTTGCCCTTTATTGCCTTTTCCCAGTCCTCCCTGTCCAACTGTGTGACACAGCTTGAAAGTCACTCCTGTGTGCTATCAGTTCCTCCTCTTCAAAGTCATTAAGCAAGCCCTCTTTTTGCCACGCACAGGGTTTAGTTCTGGTCCTCCCACACTGAAGGGCTGTGCTAGCATCACCAATCCTTCTCTGGAAGAAGGATTCCAACAACAGATGAAGGAGTGAACATGGCTTAAGCACAATACTGTCACATGCCTGAAAGGCTTCATTTTGAGCCAACTATAGCAGCAAATTAGTATCCTGGACTGCGCTCCTCTGTCCCAACTTCATAAAGGTGTTTGAGGGTAACTTAAAGTATGACAGTAGTTTCACTTGCTTTCACAAAATGATATAAAGCAGCAACAGGAACCCAGTAAAAACCTCATCCAAGTAATGGGAATGAAAAGAAATAAAAGTAACAAGAGAAACCGAACGTTCCCTACTCTCTGCAACCACAGACAGTAAAGACTGGGATCCAATGGCCTATACCAAGCTCCAAATGCACACAGCGG